>NC_053025.1:154553155-154789461 GCF_003073215.2 Triticum urartu
TTGGTAGGGCTTGAGAATCAAACTGTTGCAGTAAGCCTTTCTGCGCAATGCGTCAGCAATTACATTGGCCTTGCCTGGAGTGTATTCAATACTCGGATTATACTCTTGAATCATTTCGACCCAACGAGTCTGCCTGAGGTTGAGGTTGGGCTGAGTGAAGATATACTTGAGACTCTTATGATCATTGAAGATGTCCACTTTTCTTCCCAACAAGAGATGTCGCCATGTTAAAAGAGCATGGACAACTGCCACCAACTCGAGGTCATGAGTGGGGTAGTTCTTTTCATTGGGCTTCAACTGGCGAGAGGTATAGGCCACAACTTTCTTCTCTTGCATCAACACATCACCGAGACCTTGAAGGGAAGCATCACAGAAAACTTTGAATGGTTTGGATTCATTAGGAGGAGTCAGAACTGGAGCTATGACTAACTTCTCTTTGAGGGTGTTGAAAGCGATGTCACATTCAGGCGACCAGACATACTTCACATGCTTTTGAAGGAGGTTAGAAAGATGCTTCGCGATCTTAGAGAAATTCTCAACGAACCTTCGATAATAGCTTGCGAGTCCAAGGAAGCTGCGGAGTTGCTTCACATTCTGAGGCAGTTCCCAATTCACAATTGCAGACACCTTCTCAGGATTAGCAGCTATGCCCTTGGTGGAGATGATATGCCCAAGGTAGAGAACCTCATCAAACCAAAACTCGCACTTTGAAAACTTCGCATAGAACTGATCTTCTCTGAGTTTATCCAGCACCAATCTCAAGTGTTTGGCATGATCCTCCTTGTTCTTGGAAAAGACCAAAATGTCATGGAGATAGACCAAGACGAAGTCATTTGTGTAAGGGTTGAAGATGAAGTTCATAATGCGAGAGAATGTTGGAGGAGCATTGACAAGGCCGAAAGACATGACAATGTATTCATATGAACCATAGCTTGTTCTGAATGCTGTCTTGGGGATATCTTGTTCACGAATGCGAATCTGATGATAGCCCATACGGAGGTCAAGCTTGGAGAATACTTGAGCACCTTTGAGTTGTTCAAAAAGCTCGTTGATGTTGGGAAGTGGGTACTTGTTCTGTATGGTCTTCTTGTTCAATGGACGGTAGTCGACACAAAGTCGGTCTGTTCCATCCTTCTTCTTGACAAAAAGAACACCACAACCCCATGGAGAAGAACTTGGTCGGATGAGACCCATACTCTCTTGAATATCGAGTTGTTTCTTCAGCTCCTTCAACTCTTCAGTTCCAAGCTTGTAAGGACGTTTGCAAACAGGTTCCGTGCCAGGCTCACGATCAATAACGAATTCAACTAGCCGGTGAGGTGGCATTCCTGGAAGCTCTTTTGGAAAGACGTCTTGATATTCACAAATGACTGGAATCTAAGAGATGGCATCCAACTCGCCCTTCTCATTGAGAGAAAACAGTCGAATGGTATCATCACGAGCGGAAAAGACGATTACATCCTCAGACGAATGTGTCAATTGAATCTGCCTGGCAGCACAATCAAGCTGAGCCTTGTCCTTAGAAAGCTAGCCCATTCCAAGAATAAGATCAATATCCGAGTCCCCAAGAACAATAGGAGAAGCTAGAAATTTGTAGTTTCCCAACGTGATAGTAACATCCGTGACGCAGATATTAGCTGTCATTTGCTTGCCCGGGGACACAATTGATAAAGATCTTGGCAAATGTTGATAATCGCACTCATACTTTGATGCAAAAGGTTTAGAAATGAAACAGTGCGATGCACCAATATCAAAAAGGACTTTTGTAGAAACATCATTAACAGGAAGGTTACCCATCATAACTTCTAACGAGTCCTCTGCCTGAGCTGCGTTCATCAAGTTGACCTTGGCATGCTTGACCACTGCGGTGCTGGCAGATCTCACAGGAGGAGGAGGCGGAAGACTCCTCTGGTTGAAGCATTTGTTTGCATAGTGACCCTTCTGCTGACACTTGTTGCATGTGACCTCTGAAAGCGGACGGTGATACAGAGCACTTGATCTTGGAGCATGAGATGAAGTCTTGTTCTGAAAGCCTGGGTTGGGTGGGTGGGAAGATCCATTGCCACCTTTGCTCTTCTGCTGATAAGGCTGACGGAACGGAGGAGGAGGAGGCAACCAATACTTTTGCTGCTTAGCTACCACTTGAGTTGAGGAAGAAGGAGTTGCATCCATGACTCTCTTCTTAGAAGCATCGCACTTGAGCTGAGCAGCCTATTGTTTCAGTGCCATGTTGTAGAATTCGTCATACTTCTTCGGCTCAAAAAGCACAAGAGCTAGTTGCAGATCTTCTCTGAGGCCACCTCTGAACTGATAAATCATGCTCTTCTCGTCAGGGACGTCTTGCTTAGCGAAACGAGCGAGCTTCTGGAACATGATGTTGTACTGGTAAACAGACAAGCTGCCTTGCTTCAGATTGCGGAACTCCTCACGCTTGCTCTCAACAACACTCTGAGGAATGTGGTGAGCTTTGAAGTCTTGGCGGAATTCATCCCAGGTAATCACACGACCTCCTCTGGAATCTTTTTATTGCTGATACCACTCTGCAGCTTGGTCTTTGAGTTGGAACGAAGCAAACTTGACAAAGTCCTCAGGCCTGACGTTGCTGAACTCAAAATGCTTGCAGATATCCATGAGCCAATCATCAGCGTCTGTGGCCTCGACACAGTTACTGAAAGTCTTTGGCTGGTTAGCGAGGAACTGGTTGAGTGTAGCAAACTGATTCTGATTGTTGCCATGGCCTTGATTTCCTTGGTTGCGCTCTTGCAAGAGTTGCATGAGCATCTGCGTGTTGGCATTGGTAGCAGCCATCACAGCTTGCCATGCCTCCGGAGGTGGCGGATCCGGATTCAGACGCATTGCAGGAGCCATCCTGAAGAGGGTGACATCCGTTAGCATCTTGAAAGACATATATTTAAGCTGAACCAAATGGATCAAAATTGCAACATATAGTCTCAACATTTGAAGAAGAATGAAAGAATGGATTCCAAATTAAATGGTCACACTTCCATAAATTGAGAAGCCACTTAGATAGAAGTAGATGAATAAAACAACAAGGTACGGACATGAACAAATACTTGGTAAGGAGTACCCAATCACAAACCAAATATTCGCGGAAGAAATACTAGAGCTACATGAATTCCCACCTATGAAACTCCCGAAATTTTCCGATTATGCAATCAGGTGTTGGGGATACAGGGGAAGCATAATATCTCACCCAAAACTAGCAAATCCTACATCCAGCTGTATCCATCAACATATAACCAAGAAACTTTCGGAAATCATTTACCTCAACCTTCGAAAAGCATCCATTATACGAGTTATGGCAATACTCCCGAACTCCCGCCCCAGTACTGGGTGGCGTCGAGGTTATCTCACCAACAACTGCATAAAAGAGATTTTCGATGTCGGCGAAACTCAGGTATTCCAGAACTGCAACGATAAAATTGTGACGACAACACCTCGGAGCTCAACTCCTCGGGACACCGCCACAACCCCTAAATGTCAGGAGGCACCAAGAACAATGTTCTCGACACAAAACCATCGGAACGATTCCAAGATACCCGCGTGATCGTAAATTTTTTTTAGTGAAATTTGAGAAGAGAAGAGTCAAAACTCTACGTCAGGATGCCTCACCAGAGCGACGAAGGGACTGAGGAGTAAAAAGAATCCTACTCTCCGATATATATAATCCTAAAAGACTCAAAACATTTTTCTAGACTCAACAACGCCAGCGATGCGATCAAGCAGGGGGCTCCTAAGTCGGGGAAGGCTCTGATTACCAACTTGTAACACCCACACAAATGAGAGCGAGAAGAGAAGGCAAGGCACGGTCGAGAAACTATGGTCAAGAAGTGATCCTAGAAATACTTACGTTCAAGCATAACACAAGACCGTGTTCTCTTTGCCTAAAAATAGTATTGATTCATGGAACAAGTGCAAAGATGCTTTATCTCTAAGTATTTTCCTCCTACTAAGATCATCTCTCTTAGAAACGATATTATGAACTTTAAGCAACTTGATCATGAACATGTTGCATAAGCTTGAGAGAGAATGAAATTAATGATACGTAATTGCCCTACTCATGGTTTAAATTTATGGATGATTATACAAATTTTTTATGCCGGATTGAATTTTGCTTCTAGAAATCTTTTAGACTCGGCTGCGGGAGGCACTTTTATGAAAATCACTTCAGGAGAAGCTACTAAACTCCTAGATAATATTATGGTTAATTATTCTCAATGGCATACTGAAAGATCTACTAATAAAAAGGTGCATGCGATAGAATAAATTAATGTTTTGAGTGGAAAGATGCATGAAATTATGAAATTATTTGCTAATAAGAGTGTTTCTTCTGATCCTAATGATATGCCCTTGTCTACTTTGATTGAAAATAATAATGGATCTATGGATGTGAACTTTGTTGGTAGGAACAATTTTAGTAACAATGCGTATAGAGGAAATTTCAATCCTAGGCCTTATCCCAGTAATCCCTCTAATAATTATGGTAATTCCTACAACAATTCTTATGGAAATTATAATAAGATGCCCTCTGATTTTGAATCTAATATTAAAGAATTTATTACTTTGCAAAAGAATTTTAATGCCATGATTGAAGAAAAATTGCTTAAGGTTGATGATTTGGCTAGGAACGTTGATAGAACTGCTCTTGATGTTGATTCTTTGAAACTTAGATATATTCCACCTAAGCATGATATCAATGAGTCTCTCAAAGCCATGAGAATTTCCATTGATGAGTGCAAAGAAAGAACCACTAGGATGCGTGCTAAGAAAGATGCCTTTATAAAAGGGTGTTCTTCTAGTTCCTATGAAAATAATAATGAAGATCTAAAAGTTATTGATGTGTCCCCTATTAAATCTTTGTTTTGCAATATGAATCTTGATAATGATGGGACTGAATATGATCCACCTTTACCTAGAAGGCATTCCAAAAATTCTGAATCTTTTGATCTTGATGCTAAATTTGTGTAACACCCACGATGCGGCTATATCTCCCACGTGTCAGAGCACGACTTAGAGGCATAACCGCATTGTAGGCAATGTCGCAAGAGGGGTAATCTTTACACATCCCATGTACTGAATAAGAAAAGAGGTACATAGTTGGCTTACAATCGCCACGTCACACAATAGCATAAATATAGCATTACAATCATCCAGATACAATCAAGGTCCGACTACGGAACCAAAATAAAGACAACCCCACATGCATAAGATCCCCGATCGCCCCAACTGGGCTCCACTACTGATCGTCTGGAAAGGAAACATAGTATCGTCCTGAGTCCTCATCGAACTCCCACTTGAGCTCAGTCGCATCTCCTGGAACGGTATCATCGGCACCTGCATCTGGTTTTGGACGTAATCTATGAGTCACGGGGACTCAGCAATCTCACACCCTCACGATCAAGACTATTTAAGCTTATGGGTAGGTAAAAGGTATGAGGTGGAGCTGCAACAAGCACTAGCATATATGGTGGCTAACATACGCAAATGAGAGCGAGAAGAGAAGGCAAGGCATGGTCGAGAAACTATGATCAAGAAGTGATCCTAGAAATACATACGTTCAAGCATAACACAAGACCGTGTTCTCTTTGCCTAAAAATAGTATTGATCCATGGAACAAGTGCAAAGATGCTTTATCTCTAAGTATTTTCCTCCTACTAAGATCATCTCTCTTAGAAACGATATTATGAACTTTAAGCAACTTGATCATGAACATGTTGCACAAGCTTGAGAGAGAATGAAATTAATGATACGTAATTGCCCTACTCGTGGTTTAAATTTATGGATGATTATATAATTTTTTTATGCCGGATTGAATTTTGCTTCTCGAAATCTTTTAGACTCGGCTGCGGGAGTCACTTTTATGAAAATCACTTTAGGAGAAGCTACTAAACTCCTAGATAATATTATGGTTAATTATTCTCAATGGCATACTGAAAGATCTACTAATAAAAAGGTGCATGCGATAGAAGAAATTAATGTTTTGAGTGGAAAGATGCAGGAAATTATGAAATTATTTGCTAATAAGAGTGTTTCTTCTGATCCTAATGATATGCCCTTGTCTACTTTGATTGAAAATAATAATGGATCTATGGATGTGAACTTTGTTGGTAGGAACAATTTTGGTAACAATGCGTATAGAGGAAATTTCAATCCTAGGCCTTATCCTAGTAATCCCTCTAATAATTATGGTAATTCCTACAACAATTCTTATGGAAATTATAATAAGATGCCCTCTGATTTTGAATCTAATATTAAAGAATTTATTACTTTGCAAAAGAATTTTAATGCTATGATTGAAGAAAAATTGCTTAAGGTTGATGATTTGGCTAGGAACGTTGATAGAATTGCTCTTGATGTTGATTCTTTGAAACTTAGATATATTCCACCTAAGCATGATATCAATGAGTCTCTCAAAGCCATGAGAATTTCCATTGATGAGTGCAAAGAAAGAACCGCTAGGATGCGTGCTAAGAAAGATGCCTTTATAAAAGCGTGTTCTTCTAGTTCCTATGAAAATAATGATGAAGATCTAAAAGTTATTGATGTGTCCCCTATTAAATCTTTGTTTTGCAATATGAATCTTGATAATGATGGGACTGAATATGATCCACCTTTACCTAGAAGGAGTTCCAAAAATTCTGAATCTTTTGATCTTGATGCTAAATTTGTGTAACACCCACGATGCGGCTGTATCTCCCACGTGTCGAAGCACGACTTAGAGGCATAACCGCATTGTAGGCAATGTCGCAAGAGGGGTAATCTTTACACATCCCATGTACTGAATAAGAAAAGAGGTACATAGTTGGCTTACAATCGCCATGTCACACAATAGCATAAATATAGCATTACAATCATCCAGATACAATCAAGGTCCGACTACGGAACCAAAATAAAGACAACCCCACATGCATAAGATCCCCAATAGCCCCAACTGGGCTCCACTAATGATCGTCTGGAAAGGAAACATAGTATCGTCCTGAGTCCTCATCGAACTCCCACTTGAGCTCAGTCGCATCTCCTGGAACGGTATCATCGGCACCTGCATCTGGTTTTGGAAGTAATCTGTGAGTCACGGGGACTCAGCAATCTCACACCCTCGTGATCAAGACTATTTAAGCTTATGGGTAGGTAAAAGGTATGAGGTGGAGCTGCAGCAAGCACTAGCATATATGGTGGCTAACATACACAAATGAGAGCGAGAAGAGAAGGCAAGGCATGGTCGAGAAACTATGATCAAGAAGTGATCCTAGAAATACATACGTTCAAGCATAACACAAGACCGTGTTCTCTTTGCCTAAAAATAGTATTGATTCATGGAACAAGTGCAAAGATGCTTTATCTCTAAGTATTTTCCTCCTACTAAGATCATCTCTCTTAGAAACGATATTATGAACTTTAAGCAACTTGATCATGAACATGTTGCACAAGCTTGAGAGAGAATGAAATTAATGATACGTAATTGCCCTACTCGTGGTTTAAATTTATGGATGATTATATAAATTTTTTATGCCAGATTGAATTTTGCTTCTCGAAATCTTTTAAGACTCGGCTGCGGGAGTCACTTTTATGAAAATCACTTTAGGAGAAGCTACTAAACTCCTAGATAATATTATGGTTAATTATTCTCAATGGCATACTGAAAGATCTACTAATAAAAAGGTGCATGCGATAGAAGAAATTAATGTTTTGAGTGGAAAGATGCAGGAAATTATGAAATTATTTGCTAATAAGAGTGTTTCTTCTGATCCTAATGATATGCCCTTGTCTACTTTGATTGAAAATAATAATGGATCTATGGATGTGAACTTTGTTGGTAGGAACAATTTTGGTAACAATGCGTATAGAGGAAATTTCAATCCTAGGCCTTATCCTAGTAATCCCTCTAATAATTATGGTAATTCCTACAACAATTCTTATGGAAATTATAATAAGATGCCCTCTGATTTTGAATCTAATGTTAAAGAATTTATTACTTTGCAAAAGAATTTTAATGCTATGATTGAAGAAAAATTGCTTAAGGTTGATGATTTGGCTAGGAACGTTGATAGAATTGCTCTTGATGTTGATTCTTTGAAACTTAGATATATTCCACCTAAGCATGATATCAATGAGTCTCTCAAAGCCATGAGAATTTCCATTGATGAGTGCAAAGAAAGAACCGCTAGGATGCGTGCTAAGAAAGATGCCTTTATAAAAGCGTGTTCTTCTAGTTCCTATGAAAATAATGATGAAGATCTAAAAGTTATTGATGTGTCCCCTATTAAATCTTTGTTTTGCAATATGAATCTTGATAATGATGGGACTGAATATGATCCACCTTTACCTAGAAGGAGTTCCAAAAATTCTGAATCTTTTGATCTTGATGCTAAATTTGTGTAACACCCACGATGCGGCTATATCTCCCACGTGTCGAAGCACGACTTAGAGGCATAACCGCATTGTAGGCAATGTCGCAAGAGGGGTAATCTTTACACATCCCATGTACTGAATAAGAAAAGAGGTACATAGTTGGCTTACAATCGCCATGTCACACAATAGCATAAATATAGCATTACAATCATCCAGATACAATCAAGGTCCGACTACGGAACCAAAATAAAGACAACCCCACATGCATAAGATCCCCAATCGCCCCAACTGGGCTCCACTACTGATCGTCTGGAAAGGAAACATAGTATCGTCCTGAGTCCTCATCGAACTCCCACTTGAGCTCAGTCGCATCTCCTGGAACGGTATCATCGGCACCTGCATCTGGTTTTGGAAGTAATCTGTGAGTCACGGGGACTCAGCAATCTCACACCCTCGTGATCAAGACTATTTAAGCTTATGGGTAGGTAAAAGGTATGAGGTGGAGCTGCAGCAAGCACTAGCATATATGGTGGCTAACATACGCAAATGAGAGCGAGAAGAGAAGGCAAGGCACGGTCGAGAAACTATGATCAAAAAGTGATCCTAGAAATACTTACGTTCAAGCATAACACGAGATCGTGTTGTCTTCCCGGACTCTGCCGAAAAGAGACCATCACGGTTACACACGCTGTTGATCCATTTTAATTAAGTTAAGTTTCATATTTTCTACAACCGGATATTAACAAATTCCCATGTGCCCATAACCGCGGGCACGGCTTTCGAAAGATCAAATCCCTGCAGGGGTGTCCCAAATTATCCCATCACAAGCTCTCACAGTCAACGAAGGATATTCCTTCTCCCAGGACGACCCAATCAGACTCGGAATCCCGGTTACAAGACATCTCGACAATGGTAAAACTAAACCAGCAAAGCCGCCCGAATGTGCCGACAAATCCCGATAGGAGCTGCACATATCTCGTTCTCAGGGCACACCGGATGAGCACTCCATACAACTAAAACCAAACCTCGAGTTTCCCCGAGGGGGCGCTGCAAAGGGCTCTAGTTTGGACCGACACTCAGAGGAGCACTAGCCCGGGGGTTTAAAATAAAGATGACTCTTGAGTCCGCGGAACCCAAGGGAAAAAAGGCTAGGTGGAGAATGGTAAAGCCAAGGTTGGGCCTTGCTGGATGAGTTTTATTCAAGGCGAACTGTCAAGGGGTTCCCATTATAACCCAACCATGTAAGGAACGCAAAATCAAGGAACATAACACCGGTATGACGAAAACTAGGGCGGCAAGAGTGGAACAAAACACCAGGCATAAGGCCGAGCCTTCCACCCTTTACCAAGTGTATAGATGCATTAAAGTAGACAAGATATAATAGTGATATCCCAACAATAAACATGTTCCAACAAGGAACAAACTCCAATCTTCACCTGCAACTAGCAACGCTATAAGAGGGGCTGAGCAAAGCGGTAACATAGCCAAACAACGGTTTGCTAGGACAAGGTGGGTTAGAGGTTTGACATGGCAATATGGGAGGCATGATAAAGCATGTGGTAGGTATCGTAGCATAGGCATAGCAATAGAGCGAGCATCTAGCAAGCAAAGATAGAAGTGATTTCGAGGGTATGGTCATCTTGCCTGCAAAGTTCTCCGAGTTGACGTAAGCTTGATCCTCGTAAACGTACTCAATGGATTCCTCGATCACGTACTCATCTCCCGGCTCTATCCAAAGCAAGAACACAAGCAAAGGGAACCATGATCAACCACGGTGCAATGCGCAAGCAACATGATGCAAAACATGGCATGGTATGCGAGATGTGATATGTAATGCATATGCGTGCTTTGGAAAGGAAAGATTGAACCAGGCCTCAACTTGGCAAACCAAGAGGGTCAATGGAAAGATGAGTTGATATCGGTCGAAATCGATATAAAGATCACCAGAATCGGATGCACGGTTTGCAAATGGCAAGCAAAACAATAGTGGCACCAATCTGCGATTAACAGCACGATGCCATCTAAATGCATCAAGAGAAATAAGCTACTGCACTCTAACATAGCAAAAAAGCACATGGCAGTGATCCAATCAAGATGCTTGACAAAAGATGAACACTGAGCTACGGCTAATTCACACAATAGCAGGTTCAAACAAGCATGCTAAAAGTGCAAAAGATATCAGGTTCACAGACTTTGTGAAAATAACATGATGTCAGGATTTAACATCAGGAAGCAATGTTTAGAGCAAGATAACAACATGCTACAGGAACATATCATGGCAAACCAAGGCATGGCATGAAGCTACTCAAAGCATATAACAAAAGTCCCTTACTGACCATAAGCCAAAAGGGATCAGAAAATACAAAGGCAACCATGTAAACATAGCAAGTTTCGTTAACAGATTCAGACTTAACAGAAAACTGGAACATGGCAAAAACAGAGTTACGTAGGCATGTTTGCGAGCTCGATGCACTCACCACAAGGAATTGCATGACAAACTAAGCATGCACCCAGCAAGAAGACATGATCAATAAGCTAACCATGGCAAGAACACCCTCATAGCATGCATGGAACAGCTACAACAACCTCGGCAAAATTGATTAACACATAAACAATCTGCCAGGAACATTTTATAGCAAAAGTAGAGCAAGATTGAGTCATGCTAGGGTACTCCATAATTGCAAACAAAGACATGGATGGATAGAGCACAACAATATCTCAAAATCATCCTTACTGAACATGCTCAAAATAGGCATGGATCACTCTATAGCAACAAGAATACATGGCATAAAAATATCATCAGGGAAATGACTTAGAACACAAATATATGGCATAAACCCCTGTAAAGATGGCATGGCATATAACAAAACACATGTAGGGCTCAAGTTCATAAGAGGCACACATTAAACATGTCAAAAATGACAAATGTCCATATTCTGTTAAGAAACAGAAACTAACATTACATAGCACTCTTGCAACAACATTTAGGGCATCAAGATGAACTCAAATGAACATGGTGCAATGGAATGAAATGAAGTGCACATCCAGGCGAACAATTTGATATGCTACACGCCCAAAACGGAGTTACGGGTGCAAAGTTATGACAAGATGAAGAATGCTAAAAAAATATTGGGGACTTAGGGCAAAACGAGATCAGACCTAATTTCAGATCTGGATCTGAGGCACGCTTCACGAGGTTCAACGGAGCTCCTCGCCGGAGTTGATGGAGCGGTGGCCGGAGTCGGTGGACTGGCCGGATCTGGCGTGGAGGAGGGAGATGGCCGGAGCCGGAGACGGTGAACGGCGCGAGGCGGCGCGAGGCGGCGGACGGCGAGCGGTGACCCGGCGAGCTGATGGCGGCCAGCGATGGCGGCGGTGGCCGGCAGCGAAGGAGGCGGCGAGGCGGCCCGGTAGGAGACGAACCGGGCGGCGGGGGCGAGCCGGGTAGGCGACGGCGGCGCGCGGGCCGGGAGGGCCCCACCTGGGCGCCGGCGGGCCGGCGCGCGGGTCGGACAGCGAAGTGGGCGCGGCGCCCCGACGAATGGCGTGATGACACGTGGCAGTGGAGAGGGGGGCGGACATGTCCGGCCGATGGGGAAGAAGCGTCCGACGGCGGCGGGGAAGAAAAATTAGGGTTCATCCGCAAATTTCGGGGGGGATGCACCTACTTATAGATAGAAGGAGCTAGGAGACTGCAAATTCAGCACGGTTTTTGGCCACGCTATCGTGATTGAACGACTGAGAGGATGGAGGGGATTTAGGTGGGTTTTGGGCCACTTTGGAGAGGTGTTGGGCTGCAACACACACGAGGCTTTTTCGGTTCCTCGGTTAACCGTTGGAGTATCAAACGAAGTCCAAATGGCATGAAACTTGACAGACGGTCTACCGGTAGTATACCAAGGCCGCTTGGCAAGTCTCGGTCCAATCCGAGAACGCTTAACACCCGTACACGAAAAGAGGCAAAATGGGACGTCGGAGGACATAGGAGCGCTGGAATGCAAAATGGACAACGGGGAAAATGCTCGGATGCATGAGACGAACACGTATGCAAATGTGATGCACATGATGACATGATATGAGATGCATGACAAGAAAAAATGCAAAATGAAGACGAAACCCAACAACGAGGAATATCATAACTTAGTGCTGAAAATGGCGAGAGTTGGACAAATATGGCAAGTTACATATGGGGCGTTACAATTTGATAAAAGTGGGATTGAAGTAATTAAAACCCTAGATGTTGCTAAACCCACTATTATGGATTTCAAGGAATTTAACTATGAAAATTACTCTTTGATTGATTGTATTTCCTTGTTGCAATTCGTGCTAAATTCTCCTCACGCTTATAGTCAAAATAAAGCGTTTACTAAACATATCGTTGATGCCTTGATGCAATCTTATGAAGAAAAACTTGAATTGGAAGTTTCTATCCCTAGAAAACTTTATGATGAGTGGGAACCAACTATTAAAATTAAAATTAAAGATCATGAATGCTATGCCTTATGTGATTTGGGTGCTAGTGTTTCCACGATTCCAAAGACTTTGTTTGATTTGTTAGGTTTCCGTGATTCTGATAATTGCTCTCTAAACTTGCACCTTGCGGATTCCACTATTAAGAAACCTATGGGAAGAATTAATGATGTTCTTATTGTTGCAAATAGGAATTATGTGCCCGTAGATTTTATTGTTCTTGACATAGATTGCAATCCTTTATGTCCTACTATTCTTGGTAGACCTTTCCTTAGAACGATTGGTGCAATTATTGATATGAAGGAAGGAAATATTAGATTCCAATTTCCATTAAGGAAAGGCATGGAACACTTTCCTAGAAAGAAAATTAAACTACCTTATGAATCTATTAGGAGAGCCACTTATGGATTGCCTACCAAAGATGGCAATACCTAGATCTATTCTTGCTTGTTATGCCTAGCTAGGGGCGTTAAACGATAGCGCTTGTTGGGAGGTAACCCAATTTTATTTTTATTTCTTGCTTTTTGCTCCTGTTTAGTAATAAATAAATTATCTAGCCTCTGTTTTGGTTGTGTTTTTTGTGTTTAATTAGTGTTTGTGCCAAGTAGAACCATTGGGAAGACTTGGGGAAAGTCTTGTTGAACTTGCTGTAAAAAACAGAAACTTTAGCGCTCAGGAGAACTGCTGTCATTTTTATTTGGAAAGTGTTATTTAGTTAATTCTTTTTGAAGATGATTAATATATAAATTCCTCACGTCCAGACATTTATTTTAGAATTTTTGGGGTTCCATATCTTGCGCTAGCTACAGATTACTACAGACTGTTCTGTTTTTGACAGATTCTGTTTTTCGTGTGTTGTTTGCTTATTTTGATGAATCAATGGGTAGTAAACTAATTTATGAACCACAGAGAAGTTGTAATACAGTAGGTATAACACCCATATAAATAAATAATGAGTTCATTACAGTACCTTGAAGTGGTCTTTTGTTTTCTTTCGCTAACAGAGCTCATGAGATTTTCTACTTTAAGTTTTGTGTTGTGAAGTTTTCAAGTTATGGGTAAAGATTTGATGGATTATGGAACAAGGAGTGGCAAGAGCCTAAGCTTGGGGATGCCCATGGCTCCCCCAATATAATCTAAGTACACCTAAAATCCAAAGCTTGGGGATGCCCCGGAAGGCATCCCCTCTTTCGTCTACTTCTATCGGTAACTTTACTTGGAGCTATATTTTTATTCGCCACATGATATGTGTTTTGCTTGGAGCGTCTTGTGTTATTTGAGTCTTTGCTTGTTAGTTTACCACAATCATCCTTGCTGTACACACCTTTTTAGAGAGCCATACATGATTTGGAATTTGTTAGAATACTCTATGTGCTTCGCTTATATCTTTTGAGTTGTATAATTTTGCTCTAGTGCTTCACTTATATCTTTTAGAGCACGGTGGTGGATTTTTTTATAGAAACTATTGATATCTCATGCTTCACTTATATTATTTTGAGAGTATTAATAGCATGGTAATTTGCTTAAAATCCTAATATGCTTGGTATGCAAGATTAATAATAAAACTTTCTTATGAGTGTGTTGAATACTAAGAGAAGTTTGATGCTTGATGATTGTTTTGAGACATGGAGGTAATAATATCAAAGTCATGCTAGTTGAGTAGTTGTGAAATTGAGAAATACTTGTCTTGAGGTTTGCAAGTCCCGTAGCATGCACGTATGGTAAACATCATGCAACAAATTTGAAACATGAGGTGTTATTTTATTGTCTTCCTTATGAGTGGCGGTCGGGGACGAGCGATGGTCTTTTCCTACCAATCTATCCCCCTAGGAGCATGCGCGTAGTACCGAGGTTTTTGATGACTTGTAGATTTTTGCAATAAGTATGTGAGTTCTTTATGACTAATGTTGAGTCCATGGATTATATGCACTCTCACCCTTCCATCCTTGCTAGCCTCTTTGGTACCGCGCATTGCCCTTTCTCACATTGAGAGTTGGTGCAAACTTCGCCGGTGCATCCAAACCCCGTGATATGATACACTCTTTCACACATAAACCTCCTTATATCTTCCTCAAAACAGCCAACATACCTACCTATTATGGCATTTCCATAGCCATTCCGAGATATATTGCCATGCAATTTTCCATCATTCCGTTCATCATGACACATTCATCATTGTCATATTGCTTAGCATGGTCATGTAGTTGACATAGTATTTGTGGCAAAGCCACCGTTCATAATTCTTTCATACATGTCTCTCTTGGTCCATTGCATATCCCGGTACACCGCTGGAGGCATTCATATAGAGTCATCTTTGTTCTAGTATCGAGTTCTAATCATTGAGTTCTAAATAAATAGAAGTGTGATGATCATCATTTTCTAGAGCATTGTCCCAAGTGAGGAATATATATATATATATATATATATATATATATAGGACAGCACTATTCTAATCCCAGGATTAGAATAGTTATTTGGATCACAGCAGCCCCTATATAGGGCCCGACAGGGCCCTCCTGAACTTCCCTGAACTGCCCGGCCCGACCCGAGTCGCCCCGACAGGATCCCACCCGATCTGAGACGCCTCAACAGGATCCACCTGATCCCCTCTATCCCGAGCCGCCCCAGCCCCCCTCCTCGCCGCTCCTCCCCTCCTGGTCGCCGATCTTCGTCGGAACCGCCGCCTCCTCCCCGTCTACAGCTCCTGGCCGGCCGGATCCGCCGCCTCCCCTCCTTCCCCAACTCCTGGCCGGCTGGGTCCGCCGCCTCCCCTCCGTCTCCAGCTCCTGGCCGGCCACCGGCGCGGGTGAGCGAGCGACGGCGGACGCCGGCGCGAGGGAGCCCGCGTCGCCTGGACGCGACAAAGCCGCCATGGACTTCAGGAAGCTGCATCCTCGTCCCATCGCCACCACCCGAAGCCTTGGTAGACCAGATGATGGGCCTGATGCAAGCTACAGCGAGCGGTGCGACCAACGGAGCAACTCCTCCGCGGAGGCGGCATCTGTCGCGCCCTCAAATTCAGCGGCAACAACACATGAACTTCCTCCCAATTTTGCCTTCTTCTTCAATCTTTCCTTCTCTGACCTTCTTGCTTCATACAGATGAACTTCGCGCCCTCTGCAAGACATGGATTGCCATGGAATTCCACTCATACCTCCAGAACGAATTGTTCTCAAGGTGGCCTATCAGCTGCTGGAAAAAGGTTGGCCGAACTTATAGCCAGGGTATGGTTGAACTTCTTCCTTCCTTCGGTTTGTTATTTGCTTATAGCTATGTGAAGTTCAGGTGGTGTGTGAGCATCAGTCCAGGCTACAAAAGCTATTTTAAAATCTGCCTCCTTACAACCATGTGAACTTCTGGTAGTGTATGAGCCTCAGTCCAGGCTAGAAAATAGCATTGTAAAATTTGCCTGCCTGCTTACAGGCATGTGAAGTTCAGGTAGTATGTGAACCTCAGTCCAGGCTACAACCACTATAAAATTTTCCTCCATTCACATTCACATGTGGAAAAGCCATGTGAAGTTCAACTAGTAAGTGTGCTAGAGTTCAGGTTGGTATGTGTCTAGTTCTGTGCAAAAAAAATAAAAGGAAAATAGAACATGCATGTGATATGACAGGAAGGTCAGGTTGGTATGCACTAGCAGTCCAACCATTCAAAAACTTCATGAAGGTTCAGGTTTTTTAACTGTAGACAGTATTTCCCCTTTGCAAAACAAGAAGTTCAGGTTGTGGAGAGTGCTAAGTTCAGGTACATATAAGTAATCAAATATTGTAGAATTAAAAAACATGGTGTGAAGTTCATTCTGTGAAGGGTGCTCAGTTCAAGTACAAAGGCATCGGCAGATGCTCAGCTCAGTGCATAGTGTGATGGCTCTCACCACTTTTATATGAGAAGTTCAGGCTGTGAATAATGCTAAGTTCAGTTACAAAGGTATATGCAGATATAACTTGTGTGCTAATAGACATTTTTTTCTTTTATGTCAGCAAGACGAGAGACACATGAAGAAGCTTAGAAGTTCCCAGCAGCAAGTACACAGTCCAAAGCCTGTACGCGTTGCACCACCCCCTCAATGGGTCACACCTCAAACGCACCAACAGCATTACCAACCTACTCCAGACCAAAAATGGATGACACCCGAAACACACGGATACTTCCAAGATGCTGGGCCACAGCCCTATCCGCACAGGTTTGCGCCTCCACCTGATTGGGTGATGCCGGAAATCCCCCGCGGATTCTTTGTATCCACCAGCAGACTCCCAAGCATGCCGATGGAGGAGGGGGTTAGCTCAAGTCCTGCATGTAACTCTGGAGGTTATCCTGGTGTGCCTCATCAATGCCAAAGCGAAGCAACTAAACCGGATCCCAGGACAAATCCAACAACAACACACACACGGAGGAGAGTGATCTGCACACTACCACCGTTTGATCCTCCTGCTGCTGCTACAGGTCAGAATTCTACGGGGCATAAGGTCAGAATTCACAAAACAAAAGAGCAAACCAAGACCAGGATTACAATACCTCCACAACCACCTCAAGCAAAAAGGACGCAAACAAGAGAGAGGCCATCTTCAGCCCTCCTTCCTCCTCGTGATCCACTGCTACATCCTGCTATGATTACTCCACCATGCCCCATCCCAGAGGGACATCAGCCGACACCACCGGAGTTGCGATCATACACGCACGTAAGTGAAACAACAAATACTTACATACGCATCTTGTATTATCAGCACATTTTCTGCTCCCTCCAGGATAACAAGTTCATAAACTGCATTTTAAGGTGCTGTTTGGATTAATTTTTTTTCTTTTTCTGCAGACGCCAGATCTACCGGATTATCTAATACCAAGACTAAAGATGCGATTCAAAGATGTAGAGAAAGCAAGGGAATTTTATAACAGATACGCCAGACACGCTGGTTTTGGAATCAGGAAGACGGGTGGAAATGACAACCACAAGTATTTTGTTTGCGCCTTCCAAGGGATACACACATCTTCTGTTTCAGAGGCCAACAGGAAGCGAAACAAAACATCACAGAGGACGGGCTGTAATGCAAGAATGAGGGTGAAGGTGCAGGAGGATGGCACATGCGTGGTAGTGGACATTGAGTACAATCATAATCACGAGCTCATGCAAACTGATGACATGCTGGTATTTTTGCACTCACACAAGAATTATGACCCCACTATTTTGGAGTACGCAAAGCTCCTGCAGTACCATGATGTCAAGCACACAACAATCATGTCCATGCTATCTGAAAATGAAGATGGAAGCTACTTCCTAAGCATGAACGGACGAGACCTGCTAAACCAGTAAGTATTCAAACACCCACATACTGCAATGTAAAATAGCATCCTAGCTCACAACCCTTTGCTAGCAAAAAATAAACAAATGCATGTTTGCATGTGATTTGCAGGAAAGCCATGAATGCAAGGAAAGATGATTTGGATGATGTATTGAAAATTGTTTCATTCTTCAAAGACATGAAGGCAATAAATGATGAGTTTTTCTATGACATCCAAGTGGACAAGGACAAGTCAATTAAAAACATTTTCTGGTCCAATGCAAGCTGCCGAGGAGCCTATCAAGACTTCGGCGATTGCGTAACATTCGACACGACTTACAAGACCAACAGATTTCATATGCCCCTGGGAGTGTTTGTTGGAACAAACCATCACTTGCAGTCAACGATATTTGCTGTTGCCCTGATAAGAGACGAAGATGCAAAGTCATTCAAGTGGTTGTTCGATACATTTCTACGGTGCATGAACAACAAGCACCCAACTTGCATTCTAACAGGTGAGTTCAAAAAAAACTCCTCAAGTTTCATCATCTTTTCAGTCTATGGGTCTGTGTTGGTTGGGTACATTGATTTTGTCTGAAAATAATGTAAAGAATGCAGTTCAACCATTGTAAGCACAAAAGTCCAACTAGCAGTACGAGAAAGCAAAATTATCTGTCACATGTTTACAAAAAATTAGTTATGAATTTGAAGTTCAAATACATGAATCATAGAAGTTCAAGGACAAATCTGTAAGATAAATATATGTAGCATGTTCAGAAAAATATAGTTATTTACGTGAAGTTCAAGCACTGCTACCACAGAAGTTCAACAACAATGCTTTAAGAAAAATTTTGATTGCGACACTACTAGTTTGTCCTACTACTAACTGTGAAGTTCAAGCACTGATACCAAAGAAGTTCAGCAACGCTGCTGTAAAGAAAAAATACATGTGACATTCTTAGATACCATACTGCCAAGATGTGTAGTTCAAGTACTTGTACAACATAAGTTCACCATCAGTACAAAAAAAGAATCAAGTTTCATTTTTTAATTCATGCAGACCAATGCCCATCGATGGTGAAAGCTATACCACAATCATTTCCAAACACCGTCCACAAGCTATGCCGTTGGCACATCATGAAGAAGTACAGGGAATACCTCGCGTTGCTGTACAAAAAGTATAAAACATTCAAAGAGGAGTTCACGGCTATATTAAACTGGCCACTGATGCCAATGGAGTTTGAAGATGCCTGGGCTAAAATCGTGCACAAATACAACCTGGAGAACGACCAGATGATGATGCAGCTCTGGAGTGATAGGAAGATGTGGATTTCAGCATATTACAAGACCATTTTCTGTGCTAGAATGACTTCCACATAAAGAAGCGAGAGCATGAACCACGTGCTAAAGAAAGGGTTTGTCAAGGGGACCCAGAACCTACACAAGTTTGCTAGGCGGGTCAATGCTTGCATACAAACTCAGATGCAGAAGGAGAACGAGCAAACAATGACCAGCATGGTATAATCACAAGTACAAAACACCCCCATCATGTTCTGTTTTACCTTCAACATGTGCACTTTGAATTTAAAAAAATGAAACCGATGACTCTACTTCGACTAATATCTCACTTTTTGACATGTGCAGACCAATCATGTGACAAAAACAACTTACGGCTATGAGGAAGACATGTCTATCAAGTACACGAGAGCCGTGTACACTGAGATGAGGAATAGGATGAGAAAGGCCACGCTCTTTCGCGCAAAGCATACAGCAGAGCCCACTAAGTACCTTGTGTACTACCACAACAATCCTGGTCATGATGATGAAGAAAGATTTTCCTGGTCAAAGCATGAATTCCAGGTTGTAGCTGACCTAGAGAAGGAAATATACGAGTGTGAATGCAAGCTTTGGACACACACAGGTAAGCGAAGAAACAAGATCATTAAATAGCTAGACTAGTAGTATCATATCAAAATTTATGAAACTCATTGCTGGCTCACAAACTATGTATTTTGCATTCATCATAAAAATGCAGGCCTGTTCTGCCTTCACATCATGAACATACTGGACTACATCAAGCCTGACAAATTTCCAAACAAGTATATCCTCAAACGGTACACAAAGAATACAAGATCACAACCAATCTTTGATACAAGGTACTACAACACAACCACGTCGGATGGCAGCTCAAGGCTATCAAAGCAAGACATCTTGCTGTAGCTGAATTTGATGGTTAACAAGAAAGCCATGAGATGTGATCAGCAATATGACAGAGCCTACTATGTTCTCAAGAGGCTTGTGGAAGAGCTTGATGCAATACATTTAGCAAATCAAGCGGATGCTGACGAAAGGATGGCTGAAGAGGACGCTGAAATTGAAGATGACCTTCATTATTATGCAGCTGAAATGCTCAACACCGCCGCTGAAGCCAACCAATGCAAGCAGGGTGATGGCCAATCAATGGAGCAGCGATAGCAAGAGACGATGAAATTGCCGTTGTATTCTGAAACAAAGGGTAGGAAGAAAATTACTGCAGCAAAGAAAAGTGACAAGAGAGATCAAATGAAGGCACCACCTGCAGGAAGAGTCGCCGTGCACGATGAGAACGGAGTGCCACTTGGACACAGGAAATGCAGTGTGTGCAACCAGGTTGCGGGACACAACAAGCTGACCTGTCCAACACTATTGGAAAGAAACAATGCTGAGGAGACCAAGCAAACCAAATCTCAAAAAAAGCAGCCCAAAGTTATGGAACAAAAGAAGGGACCACACCTAAAGAAAGCAAGCAACAGACTTTGTAGCATATGCAAGGAGTATGAACCACATAATGCAAGAACATGCCCGAAGCGCGCAGATGCTGAAAAGACAAGCAAAATGCCAGAGAAGAAACAGAAAGCAAGACCTAGAGCCAACAACAATAAAGTGGTGGAAGATGAAGAGGAAGACGAAGATGAAGACACTGTCGAAGAAGAGGAAGAGGAAGTGGAATGCGACGATGAATAGGAAGACAACGATGAAGAGGAAGAGGACGATGAAGAGGAAGAGGTACATGTCAAGCAAAAACCTCTACCACCAAAGCCTAGGAGGAAAGCAAGGCTCATGAACAATTAGAATAGGTCAATTAACACAATGGAAACTTATGTCATGTCAATGTGCAGAACATTATGTCATCCCCTGGTAACATACACTGTGAAGTTCAAGTAATATTACTGCAAAAGTCCTGGTATGTTATGGCAGGAAGTGATGTGCTGGTGTTGTATTGCATGAAAGAGCAAGCAGTAATAAATTGAAAAACATACACTGTGAAGTTCAAGTAATATTACTGCAGAAGTCCTGGTATGTTATGGCAGGAAGTGATGTGCTGGTGTTGTATTGCATGAAAGAGCAAGCAGCAAATAATCATACAGTTTTGAAGTTCATGTCGGCTTACAGAAGAAGTTCTGGTATGTAAAATCGATGTAGGAAAAGAATATGCTTAAAAAATAAAGTTTCGCCGCATAAACTAAGGTTGGCAAGCCTAAGACAACGCGTTCAAATGTGAAGTTCTGCTTGGATACGTGCAGAAGTTCATGTACAATGCAACAAAGATAAAGAAATGTATGATTATTACATATCAGGACTTGAAAAAACACAAAAAAAACAAATATAGATTCTACGCAAAAGCATACATATTGGTTGGGTTGAACATTACCAATACATTACACAACACAAAATATCCTCTCCATCTGAAACCAGCAGCCCAGCCACATCTCAAAGAAGAAGTTCAAGTCTACGATCATATGTTGGGAGCCCAAAAATAAACAACACAAAAAAATCAAGCAGTTCAACCAAAACCGAAGCAGAAGTTCAGGTACATCTGTTGGGGCAAAAACATTCAACACATGGATACTGAAAAATGATGCAGTACATTGAAATTCACAAAGAAAAATCATTCTTCACACCAAATGCATTTGTCCACAATATCATAAGTAATAGTGCTGCACCTATAGATACGCAAATCACTAAAAACATTCTTGGGTTTTGGTTTTGGTAAATTGAAAAATCTGTATGAAATCAAATCTACAATGAAACTAATGCTTCGAATTCACGGGCCAAAGGACTAGATCTCTTTAGGGAGCTCTGAACACACGACTTCATTCTTCTCGCTAAAAATCAGAGTGTGCATGAACTCAGCCTTCCAGTCATCTGCAGCAGCCTGCAAACAAAGAAAGGTGAAAACGATGGTTTAGTAACGGATATCTAAAACCACAGCAGGAGCGTCTCAGCAAAAACACACAAGAATAATCAAAGGATGATGAGACAAGAACAAAGACAGAACATACTTCCACATCACCAAAATCTTCAACAATCTCATCGCCATCATACGAAGAGCTGAACTTCACGGCAAAGAAACCACAATCATTACTCTTTTGCTTCGGAACGTCTATGAAAGTCGGCCTCTTTGCAATAGTCACCCAGTTAGGCTGCTTGCTCGCCTTGTATGCAGCCTTGCCGTACACCTCCTCGAGCAACCCAACAAATCTCTTCATCTGCCGGAAATAACAAAATTAGATGAAGTCAAAAACATGTTAACCAAAATAGTTAAGTTCAGGTACATAAAAAAGCGACACTTGCATAAGATCCACCTAAACAAAATAGCAGAAGTTCAACTTCTAAATGACAGTCAGTTCAAGCAGTATTACCAAAACAGAGACAGCAACATATTTTGTCAACACAAGGCATAATAAACTTCATGTCAAACAAGAGAATGTGAAAGGAGGTTAGGCTAAGAAACACTCACGATATTTTGGCAGTCCCCGTGGAAACTCGTTCGCAACGTTTCCATATTAGCGTAAGAAAGTGAATTAAGGATGTCAATGCTCTGACGATATCTATTCACCACGTACACACTGTAGTGCACCATTGTGCCAATTGGCTTGAATAGAATCAAGAAACCTGCCAAGAATGAAAGGACCGGTGAACACAAACTATAAAAGCATATGTACTGAAGAACCGGCATGAACAAAAACTTCTTGACAAACTCAGCAAAAGGATGCACATGAAATTAAAAAAAGCAAGAATTATGAAACCCTAACTAGCTTTGCGTTAAGAAGGTCTTCTTCCTTGCGAACAAACATTGGGAGGAGACCAGCAGATTTTTTTGCATCAAACTTTGGAACTATTGCACCGAAGAAATCATACTCCAGGCAGTACTGTGCATTCACAAAAACACAATTAAAACACCTCCCAAATGCTACTACAACAAAACTAAGGCAAAAAGAAGGAGATAGGGGTGCAAAGAACTAAAACCTGTATGAAGTAGGGACTAAGTACAACCCTGTCAGCACTAGTGAATATCTCAGAGGTCTCCGGCTTATCCTTCCACAAATTTATGAGATAATCCATTATGTCTCCTTCCATCTGCTGCCCTTCATCGAAAAGCGTATAAAGGACACGTCCTGTGAGGTCAATCACATTCGCAGGGATGGTAAACATGCAGTAGCTTGTCTTGCAGAATACAAAGGGATGGTAAAAAAATATTAGAAGTTCAGATACAACAACAAACAGAAGTTCAGACACTATAACTCAAAAGGCAAGAGGAGACATAAAACAGAAGTTCAGATACTACAACAACGGCAGTTCAGACAATACAACAACAGAAGTTCAGACACTACAACTCCAAGGCAAGGGAGCGACAGATGAGGGTAACTCACTCAGAATACTTCTCCAGACCGTCTTTACTCAACACATACTGTTTCAACTTTCGGGCCTCGGATAGATGAGGGTAACTGTATTTTTTCAGGGGAGCGACAGGAGAACGCCACTTCAAAGGCAATCTTGATGCTCTCTTGGAGGAAGTTATGTTCCCAGACTCAACTACCGGTTTCCTTAAGGTGATCACAACATTCTTCCCACCTCTACCATCAACAGTACCAGCAGCACATTTAGCATTCTTCGGGTAAGCAATCTTCTCAAAATCATCATCGGACGAAATCACTTCTGCTTCGGCTGCTTCGACTGCATCAGCCTTCCTATAGCAAGGGGTTTTTGGAGTACCACGAATACCACCAACCTGCTTCCCCAACTTGGAAGGAATAAGGGTCCGAGGTCTATCATCTCCTGTCGGAGCTGTACTCATCGGTTCCTCCCTAGGCTGGTATTCCTGTGACCCGAGGAATGAGTAGTGGAAATCGGTCAGCTCCAACGGTTCCACTGTCAAAGAAAAAAGGAAGAGAAAACATCACCATTAAATACAACTAAAGTTCAGGAACATCACAATGTGCAGTCCAACTAATAAAGATGACATGGTTACTACTCAAGCTGACCTAAAAAAATTAGTTGCAGTAAAAAACTAAATGAAGTTCAGGCACAACCAGAGGCACGGTTCAAGATAAACCGATGAACTGTAAATCATTCAACTACAGCTAACAAAACCATAGAAAGGCATCATCTTTGAAGTTCAATTAGAAAAGAAAATGCTCGTGTCCATTTAAGCAAAACAAAACACACAAGCAAAATTAAAAAAGATAGAAATGAAGTTCATGTACAAAGAAAATGCTCCTCTCCTTCCGAAACCAGAAGTCCAAGTTTTAGAGAAAAATATGAAGTTCAGGTAGAGTAAAAGATGCAGTGCAGGTAAGCAGTACAAGTTCCAAAATATTTACATGTGTAGTAGCCAAACAGAGCTTGGAAGTCTGTCTCAAACAGGTTAGAAGAAGCGATTGAGTACAGCCACGTCTTCCTGATATCCCCGATATTCTCATGGGAATAATTTGCAAGAACCCCGTCATGATACGAATTAACATTCGTAAGCATGAAGAATCCGCAGTCGATACTGCCATCAAACGAAGTAAAAGAAATAGTGTTAGGATAGAAAAAGAAAGCCAATGAATTAAACACATCGCAACTTAAGTACAACTACAGTTAAACAAATGTGATAAAGAGAAAAAGTCGAACTCATACTTGTTTTGCTGCTGGGGGACATCAATCCAATCCAGAGGGAAATTGTCGATGCTAAGAGGACTGAAGGGTGTCTCACTGTTGTTGCTGGCATATTTCCAAAGCCTCTTGATGTTGTCGGTCATCTGCCGAAACAGGCGTACCGCACATTCATCTTTTGGTCCATAGTAGGAATCGAGAAGCTGGAACCTTGAATTCTTCAGGTCAAGGAATACCGACACCCAATGACCGACACCACCCATGGAAGCACGAAGCTCAGGCGGGTCAAAAGTAGGGAAAACAACCTGAAGCATCATAAAACACACGAATCATTAAAAAATGAGAATTAATATCAGAACGATACAAAAGAAAAATAAAACAAATATTAACACAGTGGATCACACTGCAAAACTAATACAAAGGCAAAGAACAAGATATTGCATACCGAATCATGTGCATCCATGCTATCTGGACCACTCGCCATGAAGTACTTCCTCACACGGGAATCAAATTGACCTCTGAAAATACAAAAATGAGACAAACAAGTTTTAACAAAAATGGTAAGGAACAAAACAGAAAAGAAATCATTGTATGGTTGACTTACACAAACCCAATACGGCAGGATGAGTTTATCCGATCCCTGGTACTTCGCACGTAGACAGTAGAGTGCACACTCAGCTACATTAGATGTAAGCATTCCGCGAGGACCAAAAGATATTGCGACTTCTTGAACAGAAGCTTCACACTCCTTGTTTCGGAACATAATCATTTCTCTAAAACAAGTGAATAGAAAGTAAAACAAGTTCAGCAGCAGGAACTCAGGAAGTTCATAACACATGTTAGCACAGAAGTTCAGCTATATCACAATAGGCAGTACAGTGCAAAAAGAGGCCAGAAGTTCAGCACCAGAGAAGCAAAAAAAAAAGAAGTTCAGGTACATAGAGTTGGGAAGTTCAGGTAAGAAACAACAGGCAGTTCATAGGGGGTACATGGATGATGTAAATATTGAGCAGGCACAGAAGTTCAGCTATATAACAACAGGCAGTGCAGTACAAAAGAGGACAGAAGTTCAGCACCAGAGAAGCAAAAAAAGAAGAAGTTCAGGTACATAGAGTTGGGAAGTTCAGGTAAGAAACCATAGGCAGTTCACAGGGGGTACATGGATGATGTAAATATTGAGCAGGCACAGAAGTTCAGCTATATCACAACAGGCAGTGCAGTACAAAAGAGGCCAGAAGTTCAGCACCAGAGAAGCAAAAAAAGAAGTTCAGGTACATAGAGTTGGGAAGTTCAGGTAAGAAACCACAGGCAGTTCACAGGGGGTACATGGATGATGTAAATATTGAGTAGCTGCACTCACCTCTTGGAATGATCATTCCTAAGCCTAGTTACACTGTAATAAAAGTCATCAACCTTCTTTCGGACAACAGCAAGGTCGCTATCTGCTCACCAAAAAGAAAATAGCAATTAAAAGCAACACTCAAAGCACATAGATTCACGACAGTTTCAATTAAGACCAACATTCAAGCACAAACATTCAAAACATAAGCACATCTCAGCTGCTACATCAGAAAAGATAAAACCACAGCATCATAGACATCACAACCCATGCATTACAAACCTCCACCCACATAGAAAACAGGTTCACTTAACATTCTTTACAACCCACACGACAAACAACAAAACCAGAAGGTCAACTTAGACCACACAGGCAGTTCATAGGGGATATCATGGACTAAACCGAACAACGAAGAGGGAAGGGGATGGGGAAAGAAGAGAGAAGCATGCTCCTCTCTTCATGGATCCTTGCCTAGACCAGTGGCAGCACTGGAATGATCAACCTCCTCTCCATAGCTATCGCTTTCGGTATCTTTATCATCGTCTCTAGTAGACGTTGCAGCGTCGTCGGGAAGGACACTAGCAGCAGCTAGAGCAGCTGGAGAATCTGAAACAAGAAAAACATTTGGTTGTGCCTGTACAGCATCAACATCAACTGATGGCTCTGCTGCAGGAGACTTCTCCGGGCTTGCAACAGCACTACCACCAGTTTGTACAGCAGACTCAACATGATCTTTCTCCAAAATGGTGTCTCCATTTGTCTTGCCCTGCTCAGCATCAGAAACCTCAACGCCAATGGACGAAAAAGGTTCAGTCAGGACCACCCCGTCGGAGCAGCCGGTGCCTGAGACGGACATGTCTGCAACCTTCTCTGGAGCAACACTAACATCATCATTCTGTTGCTGCAAAAAAGAAACAAAAGGTCATTACAAAGGGCTGACTGAAGCTCATGCATAGGGGCAGCAAGTCCGTCTCAGGGGAAAACAAGACAAATGGACAAGAAAAAATGGTACCTTATTTTCACTGCCATGAACCTCAGCAAGTATTACGCCACTAGCGGGAGCAGGTTCATGCACAGGGGCAGCCTCATGCACAGGAGCAGCTTCATGCGCAGGTAAAACATCCTCCTCAACCCTAGCATCATCATCAACAGCCTACAAAAAGAAATCATGTAGAAAACAAAATACCTAATCAGCAGAAGTTCAGATTGCATAATCAGTGAAGTCAGCTATCACAACTGACATATAATGGAAGACCAAACACAGTAAACATAGCAGGTCAGATATCAAACTACTCTAAGATACAAAAGGGAACAAAAAAGGGCGAGTCATGGAAGTTCAGGTGCTGTAGCAGTTGAAGTTCAAGTTCTATAAGCAGAGAAGGTCACATAGGAACACTTGTGCTAAAAAACGGTTTACGACACATGAAATCAATAACGGTCGCCTATGACTACAAACAGTAATAACTGAAAGCTAACATTGAACATTATTGCAAAGAAATATCAAAAGCCAACATAAACAAACCTCTTTGGTACGCTCCACATGGCCTCCTTCACGACCCGAACAAACAGAATCCTGCCTCTGAATCTGTATCACAACAACACTTGCCTCATCTTCAAAAGGCTTGCAACGAGCATCCTGCATTTCCTTGAACAGCCCAACGCTAGTCCGGAGGTGGGAAGTGCTCTGACGAAGCTCTTCAAGAAATTTAGCTTCAATAGATAAGACCCCCTTCGAAGACTCAGCATCAAATCCGTGTCCGGGAGGAAGAATCCCATCAATGCGACCAAGACGCTCAGCAGTTGAAGGAACATGAGCCAACTCCCCACAAATAGTTTCAAGAAGACTGTCAATCCTAACCAGAGAAACATTGGCAGCTTCAAACAAATTCTCGGAAGAAACGCCACCTGCAGCACTCACACGAGCAAAAGAACCTCCTAGATCTACAGGGGGGCACCGGTATTAACATCCCGGGAGAATTCAAATCTTGGGGAAGTTCCACTCCCTATGCCGGCAGAACGAGGCATAGTTAGAACAGGACGTTCAATAACCCTAAAGAACACAACCTCAGCCTGTGTCTTCCACTGCATACAAAACAAAAGTCAACGCGTCAGAAAACAAATGAAGGAACATGGGAACAAAAAATATACAAGACAATACCAGAAGTTCAAGTTAAACTACATAGGAAAGAATAATGCATAGAAACACTCACAAGCAGTCTCCCAAACACCCAGTTGGCTGGGTCATCATCACCCTTCGTGACCAAATCAGCCGCAGCAAGCTCAAGAAGCTTGGCCTGATCCATGAAATTGATGCGAGGGGTCCTCAAGTCAATATTAGGCGTCTTGCCAATGATAAGGCAGTCCAGATACATCAGCAGTGGCGCGATGGCACAGCCTGTGATAGCTTTTCCTCTGCTAGTACCTTGCTGATACCTAACAACAGCACTCCGAATATCGTCAACAACCAACTAGCAGTAGTCCATGTCTGCCATGTCCTCAAACACAAGGTTCTCGGCCATTGCTGCCTCCCTAGACACTCGTGTAGACGTTCCAGGGATAACCACCTTCATGAAAACAATAAGGTAAAACACCTGCAGAGCAAGATCATCCTTCGTCTCATCCTTCACAAGTTCACCGAGGATATTCCGCAAATCCTTTGTCTTGATGTCCTCACTCCTAGCATACCCAAGCTTGCCCTTCAACCTCATAACAGCATCATCGAAACCATCATTCGAGGGACTAGGGGGGGTACGATTACCTTGAGGGAACCCAAAGAGATGGTGAATAGCATCACTTGTAATACGTATAACCTTGTTCGCCTCACCCATGTCCAAAATCATGGTTGAAGGGTCAATCCTCGTGTAGATGTTGCCCATCAAACGACGAGAAATGTTGGAATCAACCTTCAAGTCAAACACACAACCAAAACCAGCCTTGATAACCCTCGCCTTGTGCCTATCGTGTAGCATTTTCGCACACGTCTTGACCTCTCCTAGTGAGCAGCGAACCGTCTTGTTAAAATGTTTCGCCTCACCTCCTCCTTTGCCACCTTCTTCGGGCGCTTTGCCTCCTCTCTTCCTCCTCTCAGGCCGCTGCACAAGCTGATACTGAAAAAAATACATTGACAAGGAAAAAGGCAGAATAATGAGACACACAAGCTTCACCAAAAATCCACTAATGCCTACATACGCACCACATCTCAGAAGTCCAACTATGTCTACATAGGCAGTACAACCATGTATGACCAGAAGTTAACATGCTTTCAAAAATGTTGGAAATTTACAAAAGCAGAAGTTCAACCATGTATACCAAGGCAGTAATCAAACATGTATCTCAGAAGTGCAACTATGTCTACATAGGCAGTACAACCATGTATGACTAGAAGTTAACATGCTTTCAGAAATGTTGGAAATTTACAAAAGCAGAAGTTCAACCATGTATACCAAGGCAGTAATCAAACATGTATCTCAGAAGTCCAACTATGTCTACATAGGCAGTACAACCATGTATGAACACTTGTCAACATGCTTTCAAAAATGTTGGAAATTTAAAAATAAGAAGTTCAACCATTTACACTAAGGCAGTAATCAAACATGTATACAAAACAAGTTGAGCTAATTTCTTCATGTATACACCCAGAAGTCCAACTATGTACACAAAGGCAGTAATACCATAAAAGCAAAGCACGTCGGCTAATTTATTCGTCTATATTGAGATGGAACAGAAGGTCAGCTATGTACGCCAAGGCAGTGCTAAAAACAATAAAACTACAACAACAGCGACAAATGCTCTAAAAAACAGTAAACATGATACATTCATACCTGATTAGCGGCAGCATCATCATTGACGTCATCCTCGTCATCAGCATTGAAATCAGCATCATCCTTGTCCTCTGGATTAACACGAGAACGCTTCTTCACACCCTTGTTGACCTTTGCAGGTGGAACCTTGCGCTTCATGCCGCATTTCTTCCCCTTACCAGATGCACTAGCACCAAGCGGAGAAGGTGTAGGCGCGGAAGTGGCAAGCACACGAGGACTACGGTGTGGCATACCACCAAGGCCTAACCCTTCATCTTCAACAACTTCTGCAGGCCTTGAAACACGTGGGCTCCTCCGAGGAGTAACTTCACCAACTACTAGCTTCCTCGCAGTAGTCTTCTTGATTTTCTTCTTAACAGGGACAACCGTGCCATCACTACCACACCGCACGTCTTCCTCAACAGGGAGCTCAGCTGCATGAACAGATCCAGGAACATCAGAACCTTTCTCAAGGCGGGCCGCCCTCTTCTTGTCAAAATTTTCTTGCTTCTTCCTCTTACGTTGGTCCTCCAGGAGAAGCTGAAAAGGCACATCCTCAGGTTGTGTGATAGGTTCAGTGCCATCAACAGACTGCGACTGCGTCTCTGACATCTGAAGAGAGCACAAAGGATCCGGAACGGAATCACAAACTTTGACTGACGGAGCCACCTCCTCAGCAGCAGCAGGGGGTTCTGATAAACCCAACTCAGATAAAACATCATTGATGGTGTTCACAGCTTCCTCCTCTGTGGACACATCTGCAAAGAACATAAAAAATCAAAGCAAAAAATAAAAAAAAGTCAGGAACAAAAACAAAAACAAACGACAAGAACAAGCTAAAAAAACATGGCTCAAAACTTTAAAATGAAAATAAAAAGGGTTTCACATACTAGGTGAAGCAAGAGCTGCAGAAGCAAGATCCTCAAGGCTTGAAAAATTCTCAAGGCTTGAAGCAACCTCGGCAATCACAATCAAACGGATAATGGGTGATTTAGCCGCATCAAATATTGGAGCATCAGTATTAACCTCTGAAGCTCCATCTTGATCGCAGGCATTTTTTTAGAACTATTCAACTCATCACCAACTACAAAAAAATGCAAGTAGAAAAGGCAGCTGGGTTCTAATGTGCAATCCTACACCAATGGGACTTCTACTTTTACAACAATGTCCAATACCCAGAAGTTCAACAATACCTAACAAAGCAGTAAAAACAAAAAACAAACTAAAAATCTACAAACTAAATATAAAAACAATCTACAGCAGAGGGGCTACTACATATATCATGAATGTCCAAAAGTTCAACGATACATAACAAAGCAGTAAAATAAAATGTGCATAACAGAAGTTCAACCAAATTTCATTACAATCAAACAATAATTAAAACAAGAAGTTCAACTATGTGACCCAAGCAAGTAGCACATAAAAAGATGTAGCATGACCACAAATAGTATTTCACAGGCAAACTAAATATCAATGCCATCAACATGATAAAAAAACAAAGATATAAACTACAAAAATGAAACATCTGGGAAGTCCAACAAAACTTGGTGACAAAGTTTCACTAGCAAAATCATCAACTACAAAGTAAGCAAACACTCTACTAACTCAAACTAATGGTAAAAAGCATACACATAACCATTACTAGAAGTTCACACTATTAAGAATGGCAGTCCAACATGAATACTAAGTGAAGATATGGGCAGACATATATGAGAATAATGCTATTTAAAATACAAGATACAACTACATTAAGATACCTGGAGAAGGTTTTGAAGCCATGACAACACAACCGCCCTGATGAATGCAACTCCAAACACTAGAACAACCTGCTAAAAACAGGGGATTGATTGCATATAGTTAGCAAGTACAACATCATACAACAAAATACAAAAAGAAACTGAATCAAACCCTAGGATGAAACAACCAGAACATACCAACAAAGGATGAATAGTAGCACATCTGGGAAAGAACAACAAAAAATGTATCCATAAACTAAATGCAATGTTACAGACATAATCTAGACTTTGAAATCGACAGCACTAATGCAATTAAATACATCAGATCTAGCATCAACCATCCATCACACCACACCCTCTCTTGCATTCATCTGACAGCTAAAATCAACAAAGGGGAAATGAAATCCACACAAGTATGAAGGGACAAATATCACACACAAGCATCTCACAAACAAATCTGACCACGGGGAATTGAAATCCAACCACCACACGCACAAGAACCCTACCTAATCTACCACCAAACCATGAGAAGAAGGGGGAGGGAGGAGGACGCGAGAGCACACAGAAGAAACAGGCAGGCCTTGATAGATCTGGCGAAACTAGAAGCAAGCATTAGGAGGGGGGCAACACTTGTACCTCTCCAGACGACTCCCGCACGCACGAATCCGCGTCGGTTCTTCCACTCCCCACGACGCCACGCGCACCTTGCAACCGCGCAGGCAGTTGCCGCCCTCACTTCAGAGCAGAAGAGAGCGGGCTAGGCGAGAGAGAGCGGGGCGTGGGGGAGAAATAGGAGCGGGGGCGTGCGCCGGTTACTCCAGCACGAGGGCAGGGGACAGGGACGGAGAAATCGGGGGGAGTTGGAGGAGAGGAAGGCAGCGGAGCGACGGAGAGGGGGGAAAGAGCGAGCGACAAGGGGAGAGGAGTTTTCTGACAGGTGGTCGCGAGGCAGATGCTCACTTAATGCCCCTCTGTCGTGGGACTTGCAGTGCCACTGAATTTACAATTTTACCCCCCGGTAGCTAAAATAGTAAATACATGTGTAGATAAATAAATGCACCATTTGAATGCATCTATTATAATGAGATAAGATCACAAAACAGCACAGCTGATATCCTCAATACCAAAAATAGATGGCAAATACAGTACTAAAGGAAGAAACATACATACATAAATATGCCCCTAAAAAACAAGAGAAAAGAAGTTCAAAAAATAAAGAACAGAAGTTCAAGTACCCTAATAAAAGAAGTAAAGGAATAAGAATAAATAAACCATAAAGAAACAAAAATAAGAAGTTCAACTACAAAAACAGATGAAGTTCACCCTAAACCCTAAAAACCCTAAGATAGATAGTGGGGTCACGGATGTGACGGACTCGCCTCCGCATGCGACGACGCGGCACGCCGCGTCGTCTCCTGCTCCGGCTCGTTCTTGTCTCGGGCTTGCAGGGGGAGGGGAGGGGGGTCCCGACCCCCTCCCCCCTGCTCGGCCTCGCGCTACCGCATTGTTGCGCGCTAGGATTTGACAGGACGCAATGCGGTTATTCTGTTTCCACCCCCACCGCACGCACCCTAAACCCTAAAAACCCTAAGATAGATACTGGGGTCACGGATGTGACGGACTCGCCTCCGCATGCGACGACGCGGCACGCCGCGTCGTTGCCTGCTCCGGCTCGTTCCTGTCTCGGCCTCGCAGGGTGAGGGGAGGGGGTCCCTCCCCCCTCCCCCCTGCTCGGCCTCGCGCTACCGCATTGTTGCGCGCTAGGATTTGACAGGACGCAATGCGGTTATTCTGTTTCCACCCCCACCGCACGCACCCTAAACCCTAAAAACCCTAAGATAGATACTGGGGTCACGGATGTGACGGACTCGCCTCCGCATGCGACGACGCGGCACGCCGCGTCGTTGCCTGCTCCGGCTCGTTCCTGTCTCGGCCTCGCAGGGTGAGGGGAGGGGGTCCCTCCCCCCCCCCCCCCGCTCCGCCTCGCGCTACCGCATTGTTGCGCGCTAGGATTTGACAGGACGCAATGCGGTTATTCTGTTTCCACCCCCACCGCACGCACCCTAAACCCTAATAACCCTAAGATAGATAGTGGGGTCACGGATGTGACGGACTCGCCTCCGCATGCGATGACGCGGCACGCCGCGTCGTCGCCTGCTCCGGCTCGTTCCTGTCTCGGCCTCGCAGGGGGAGGGGAGGGGGGTCCCCACCCCCCTCCCCCCTGCTCGGCCTCGCGCTACCGCATTGCTACACGCTACGATTTGAGAATTAAAAATTACAAAGAAAACCAAACAAACAAAATATAGAGCATCATGCACCTTCGCCTTCCAATGTGGAGTGCAAATCTCCAAAACCAGAAGTTCAACCATGAATAAAAAAGAATTCCAGATCCTACTGAAGATAGTGCTTGTGATCCAGCTCCACACTTACACACTAGTTACAACAAATTGCAGAAGAAATCTACTAAAGGGTTTTTGATTTCTGGAATGTAATCTGTCCTAGAATATCAATGTCAAAAAGATGAACCTGCATTCAAGAAAAAAATTTGCTGTGACATAAAAAACCAAGAAAGAAGCACCTGAGGAATAATAATGTTTAGTGTCGAAGAAACAAAATGCACCAGGCGTAAGTTAACTAATAAAATGTTTCTAAATAAAGGTAAGTTCAAGTTGTAAAAACACAGAAGTTCGGCGTTTGGAAAAAACATCAAATGAACATGTAGAAAAGACAAATTACATAGAAGCAAAAATCTTGTAAGTTCACGTTAAACACAAACTGAAGTTCTACCACTGTTTGAAGTATGCAAACGTGTTACAAAAAGAATAAGTAAGGTGTGCATGCGTATTTGGGAATAATCCCGTAGTTGCCACGGAAAAAACTAAAACCCAAATTAGAAAATTGAAAATTACAAAAAAAAAACAAAAAAAGAGCGCGATGTTGCACCACCTTGCAATGTGGAAATCAGGAAGTTCAATCACTGATAGCATAGAAGTCCAATTACTACCACATAATGTGGATAATCCAAAAAAACTAGCCCCGAAGACAGAATAAATATAAAAAGGATGATTTGTGTATCTATGTACCACCTCCACTTTTACATATATGAGTACTCTGAAAAACAAAAAAAATGTACACAAAATTTTTATAACAACACCAACGGAACAGATCGTATTGCAGCATCAACCAAAAAACATGCATTAAAACGAGGGAAGTTCAACCACAAAAGGTGCAGAAGTCCAACTCTGTAACACAGACAGTAGAATCACTGAAAAATGCATTATCGAATTTGCTTTTCAGATTTAATCACTTGGGTGACTACACCTTCTCAGGCCGCGACCTCGAACGATATCATATTGCGCCCTGACATCAAAAGGATAAATCAAACCAAGTTGTCTCATTGAAGAACCAAAAACCAGCACGGGCGCACACGAGATCCAATCGCCCGATTTTAGCGGTGTATTCGCCTTCCCGATGGAATTAACAACGCATGAACGGTCCAATCTCACTACTGCAATCAAATCCGCCCTCTATACTCAAATAAAAATAACAAATCTACAGAAGTGGCGGAACCACTCCCACGGACGAAGAACACAGAGCCTCAAATCAAATCCGTTGAAATTAACGACAAATTACCCACGAAACTCGTACTTAAACCAAATTACCATCATGTTAGAGGTTCCAGAACATCCACTGAATGCATTAAACTTATAAACAGACACGAGTTCATCCGCCCCGAGAGTGAATCCGCCAAAACGCAAAATTACGAATCAAAACGAGCATTGGGTGCAGGTGTGAGTATCTGGATTACAGTCACATCCCACACAACACTACCGACCGGAATAATTCGCGGGGGAAGCCATGGTTGCGAAGATAGCCCGAAGTTCGGGTTTGTACAGAGGGAAGTTCAGGCGCGTTACTCAGGAAGTTCAGGTTGTGATCAGAATATTATTCTGGTCCCATGATTAGAATAGTGTTTATATATATATATATATATATAAAGAAAGGCCATAAAAAGAGAAGGACCAAAAAAGGCCATAAAAAGAGAAAAGGCCCAAAAAAGAGAAAAAAGAAAAAATGAGAGAAAAAGAGAGAAGGGACAATGTTACTATCCTTTGCCACACTTGTGCTTCAAAGTAGCACCATGATCTTCATAGTAGAGAGTCTCTCATGTTATCACTTTCATATACTAGTGGGAATTTTTCATTATAGAACTTGGCTTGTATATTCCAACAATGGGCCTCCTCAAGTGCCCTAGGTCTTCGTGAGAAAGCAAGTTGGATGCACACCCACTAGTTTCTTTTGTTGAGCTTTCATACATTTATAGCTCTAGTGCATCCGTTGCATGGCAATCCCTACTCCTTGCATTAACATCAATCGGTGGGCATCTCCATAGCCCATTGATTAGCCTCGTTGATGTGATACTTCCTCCTTTTTTGTCTTCTCCACATAACCCCCCTCATTATATTATATTCCACCTATAGTGCTATGTCCATGGCTCGCGCTCATATATTGCGTGAAAGTTTATAGGTTTGAGATTACTAAAGTATGAAACAATTGCTTGGCTTGTCATAGGGATTGTGCATGATGATAGCATTCTTGTGTGACGAAAATGAAACATGACTAAACCATATGATTTTGTAGGGATGAACTTTCTTTGGCCATGTTATTTTGAGAAGACATAATTGCTTAGTTATTATGCTTGAAGTATTATCATTTTTATGTCAATATGAACTTTTCTTTTGAATCTTTCGGATCTGAATATTCATACCACAATTAAGAAGAATTACATTGAAATTATGCCAAGTAGCACTCCGCATCAAAAATTCTGTTTTTATCATTTACCTACTCGAGGACGAGCAGAAATTAAGCTTGGGGATGCCTGATACGTCTCCAATGTATCTATAATTTTTGATTGCTCCATGCTATATTATCTACTGTTTTGGACATTATTGGGCTTTATTATCCACTTTATATTATTTTTGGGACTAACCTATTAACCGGAGGCCCAGCCCAGAATTGATGTTTTTTTGCCTGTTTTAGGGTTTCGAAGAAAAGGAATATCAAACGGAGTCCAAATGGAATGAAACCTTCGGGAACATGATTTTCTCATCGAATACAACTCAGGAGACTTGGACCCTATGTCAAGACACGTAACAGGAGGCCACGAGGTAGGGGGCGCGCCTACCCCCCCCCCCCCCCCCCCCCCCCACCCCCCCCCCCAAGCGCACCCTCCACCCTCATGGGCCCCCTGTTGCTCCACCGAAGTACTTTTTCCTCCTATATATACCCACGTACCCCCAAACGATCAGATACAGAGCCAAAACCCTAATTCCACCGCCGCAACTTTCTGTATCCACGAGATCCCATCTTGGGGCCTGTTTCGGAGCTCCGCCGGAGGGGGCATCGATCACGAAGGGCTTCTACATCAACACCATAGCCCCTCCGATGAAGTGTGAGTAGTTTACCTCAGACCTACGGGTCCATAGTTAGTAGCTAGATGGCTTCTTCTCTCTTTTTGGATCTCAGTACAATGTTCTCCCCCTCTCTTGTGGAGATCTATTCGATGTAATCTTCTTTTTGCGGTGTGTTTGTTGAGACCGATGAATTGTGGGTTTATGATCAAGTCTATCTATGAATAATATTTGAATCTTCTTTGAATTCTTTTATGTATGATTGGTTATCTTTGCAAGTCTCTTCGAATTATCAGTTTGGTTTGGCCTACTAGATTGATCTTTCTTGCAATGGGAGAAGTGCTTAGCTTTGGGTTCAATCTTGCGGTGTCCTTTCCCGATGACAGTAAGGGCAGCAAGGCACGTATTATATTGTTGCCATCGAGGATAACAAGATGGGGTTTTCTTCATATTGCATGAGTCTATCCCTCTACGTCATGTCATCTTGCTTAAGGCGTTACTCTGTTTTTAACTTAATACTCTAGATGCATGCTGGATAGCGGTCGATGAGTGGAGTAATAGTAGTAGATGCAGGCAGGAGTCGGTCTACTTGTCTCGGACGTGATGCCTATATACATGATCATATCTAGATATTCTCATAACTATGCTCAATTCTGTCAATTGCTCAACAGTAATTTGTTCACCCACCGTAGAATACTTATGCTCTCAAGAGAAGCCACTAGTGAAACCTATGGCCCCCGGGTCTATCTTTATCATATTGATCTCCTACTACTTAGTTATTTCCTTTGCTATTTACATTGCCTTTATTTTACTTTGCATCTTTATCATAAAAATACCAAAAATATTGTCTTATCATATCTATCAGATCTCACTCTCGCAAGTGGCCTTATAGGGATTGACAACCCCTATTTGCATTGGTTGCGAGGATTTATTTGTTGTGTGCAGGTACGAGGGGCTCGCGCGTAGCCTCCTACTGGATTGATACCTTGGTTCTCAAAAACTGAGGGAAATACTTACGCTACTTTGCTGCATCATCCCTTCCTCTTCGGGGAAAACCAACGCAGTGCTAAAAGAGGTAGCACCAATCCCTATTAAATCCTACATAAACTTCTCTAGTTATCCAATCAAATTCTTCAAAAGTTTCAAGATAGAAAGCCTGAGAGATCTCAGAATGGGGAACCCTTTTCCTAAGATTTTCACTATAAGATTGATAATCCCTAGATTCCAAACTACGCATAGTTTCTTTATCATGCAGGATGTCTATGATTGGAGGGTGTTCAACATCCTTTTTATAGAGAGCAGAAATATCCCTAGCTTCTTGGATAATAAAATCAAATTCACGCATAAGAATAATAGTGGCAATCTTTTTAGCTATAGGGTGATTGATTTTAGGGGGTTCATAAAACACTGTTTGCAAAGCAGGATGAAGATGCACAAATTTTCTTTCTAATTTCTCAACAAGAATCACAATAGCATCAGCATAACAATTTGTCTCAAGAAGAATAGTTCTTTTATTAATAGGTAAGGATCCGGTACAATCAAAGAATTCTTGAATAATACTTTTCCCTATAATATTACTGTATCTTATATGAAAGATTTTAGTTTTGTAATTAGGAGGCTTTTCAGCACCGGGATCCAAAGAGCAAGTTTCAAGATTCTCCTCAAGATTTTCAGGGATAACATCCCCCGTTTCAGACATGGTGGTGACAAACGAGCAAACGGAAAAGACGAACGAAAGAGAGGCGAAGAAAAGGTGAATCTTTTCGAAAATCGTTTTAGAAGTGGGGAGAGGAAAACGAAAGGAGAATGGCGAATAATGTAATGCGAGAGATGAGAGCTTATGATGGGTACTTGGTATGACTTGGCTTGGTGTAGATCTGCCCGGCAACACCGCCAGAAATCCTTCTTGCTACCTCTTGAGCTTGAGTTGGTTTTTCCCTTGAAGAGGAAAGGGTGATGCAGCAAAGGAGCGTAAGTATTTGCCTCGGTTTTGAGAACCAAGGTATCAATCCAGTAGGAGACTACGCAACAAGCCACCGAATACCTGCACAAACAAACACCAACTTGCAACCAACGCGACAAAGGGGTTGTGAATCCCTTCACAGTTATTCGCAAAGTGAGATCTGATAGAGATGGACAAATGGTAAAATAATATTTTTGGTATTTTTGGTTTATGGAACGGAAAGTAAAAGATTGCAAAAGAAAGTAAATAGTAAACTAGAATTGTAGATCGGAAACTTATATGATGGAAAATAGACCCGGGGGCCATAGGTTTCACTAGTGGCTTCTCTCAAGATAGAAAATATTACGGTGGGTGAACAAATTACTACCGAGCAATTGATAGAAAAGCGCAAAGTTATGATGATATCTAAGGCAATGATCATGAATATAGGCATCACGTCTGTGTCAAGTAGATTGAAACGATTTTGCATCTACTACTATTAATCCACACATCGACCGACTCCTTCCTGCATCTAGAGTATTAATTTCATAAGAACAGAGTAACGCATTAAGCAAGATGACATGATGTAGCAGGATTAACTCAAGCAATATGATGAAAACCCCATCTTGTTATCCTTGATGGCAACAATACAATACGTGCCTTGCTTCCCCTACTGTCACTGGGAAAGGATACCGCAAGATTGAACCCAAAGCTAAGCACTTCCCCCATTGCAAGAAAAACCAATCTAGTTGGCCAAACCAAATCAATAGTTCAAAGAGACTTGCAAAGATATCAAATCATGCATATAAGAATTCAAAGGATATTAGAATAATATTCATAGATAAGAATATCATAAGTCCACAATTCATCGGATCTCGGAAAACACACCGCAAAAGAGTATTACATCGAATAGATCTCCAAGAACATCGAGGAGAACTTTGTATTGAGAATCAAAGAGAGAGAAGAAGCCATCTAGCTACTAGCTATGGACCCATAGGTCTAAAGTAAACTACTCATGCTTCATCAGAGAGGCAATGGTGATGATGTAGAAGCCCTCCGTGATCGATTCCCCCTCCTGCAGGATGCCGGAAAAGTCCCCAAGATGGGATATCACGGGTACAGAAGGTTGCGGCGGTGGAGAAGTTCTTTCGTGGCCCCCCTGGATGTTTTCGGGGTATGAGAGTATATATAGGCGAAAGAATTATGTCACGGGAGCTACGAGGGGCCCACAAGGTTGGGGGCGCACCCTCCACCCTTGTGGCCGCCTCGAGGCTCCTCTGACTTGCACTCCAAGTCTCCTGGGTGTCTTGTGGTCCAAGAAAAATCATCACGAAAGTTTTATTCCGTTTGGTATTCCTTTTCCGCGAAACTCTAAAACAAGAAAAAAATGGAAACTGGCACTGAGCTCTAGGTTAATAGGTTAGTCCCAAAAATAATATAAAATAGCATATTAATGCATATAAAACATCCAAAATAGATAATATAATATTATGGAACAATCAAAAATTATAGATACATTGGAGACGTATCACCAAACACCCTTAAACTCAGTTTCTCGTCATGAGAGTCCATCATTTCTACCTATGGATTGAATAAGATCCTTCAAGTGAGTTCTCATCGGTCTAAAGCAATAAAAATTGCTCCTAAATATGTATGGTATGTTATTGTAAGGAAAAATAATTTTTTACGAACTTATGATGTTAACATAGTAAAAGCGACAGACTTCTCAATAAAGGTTGCTGTCATAAGGGGCAATGTAAAGTGACATTCCTTTGCATTAAGAGTTTGCACATATGATATTCAAAAGCGCATGACAACCTCTACTTCCCTCTGCGAAGGGCCTATATTTGAATGTTTAATCTTTACTTTTATGCAAGAGTCAAAATTATTTACTCCTATTGCAATCTCAATTCGGTAGGGAATGATCCAAGCATTTATATCCAATTAAATATATGTAACTATGAGTTATTATTGTTGACTATATCCTCGAGATAAGCAAGTTGGGAGGTGAGACATTAAAACCTTGTCTTCCTTTGTATCTGATTGAAACAATTTGTTCTAAAAATTTGTTTTGAGTACCAGCAATCATGGAAGACTATATGATAGTTGAGTATGTGAAGTTTGCTAAACCAAAAGCTCTTACATAGACCCTTCCTGGAAATACGAAGAATTGCAATTGCATTGATGATTGAGAAAAAAGTTTGTTAGTTTTCAAGTAAGTTTATATTGCCTACACTTTAACTTGTGAATGAATTGTTAGTTGATCATGAGAAGTTTTATGATTGATAATTGATGTTATAATAATGATCATGATGCTATCATGTCTGTATTTTATTTTACCAACACCTCTCTCTCTCTCTCTCTAAATCGTTGGTCATGATTATTGAGCTCGGTATTTGCTTGAGGACAAGCGGAGTCTATGCTTGGGGGAGTGGATGCGTCCATTTTGCATCATGTTTTACTACTGTTACTTATAATGTTTTAGAGTTATATTTCATGTTTTGATGCAATTCTAATGCCTTTTATCTCTTAAATTGTAGGATATATCATAAAAGGGAGATTACCGGTAGTTGGAATTCTAAACCTAAAGGACCTACTACAGAGATAACTATTCTACCGAGCTCGAAATGACATGAAACTTACGGAGATTTATTTTGGAATATATAAAAAATACTAGAAGAAAAATATACCGGAGAGGACTCACCATGGGCCCACAAGCTCAAGTGGCGCTGATATGTCTCCAACGTATCTATAATTTTTTATTGTTCCATGCTATTATATTATCTATTTTGGATGTTTTATATGCATTAATATGCTATTTTATATTATTTTTGGGACTAACTGATACGTCCATTTTGCATCATGCTTTTATATCAATATTCATTGCATTATGGGCTGTTATTACACATTATGTCACAATACTTACACCTATTCTCTATTATTTTACAAGGTTTACATAAAGAGGGAGAATGCCGGCAGCAGGGATTCTGGCTGGAAAAGGAGCAAATATTAGAGACCTATTCTGCACAGCTCCAAAAGTCCTGAAACTCCACGGATGATGTTTTCCAAATATATAAAAAACATTGAGCGCGGGAACTTCACCAGGGGGGCCACACCCTTCCCATGAGGGTGGGGGCGCGCCCTACCCCACTGGGCGCGCCCCCTACCTCGTGGGCCCCCTGGTGGCCCTCCGGTGACCATCTTCTGCTATATGGACTCTTTCGATGGGAAAAAATCATAAGCCATCTTCTCGGACGAAACTTCGTCACCACGAGGCGGAACCTTGGCAGAACCAATCTAGTGCTCTAGCGGAGCTATTCTGCCGGGGAAACTTCCCTCCCGGAGGGGGAAATCATCGCCATCGTCATCACCAACGCTCCTCTCATCGGGAGAGGGAAATCTCCATCAACATCTTCATCAGCACCATCTCATCTCAAAACCCTAGTTCATCTCTTGTATCCAATTCTTGTCGTCAAGTCCGGGATTGGTGCTAGTGGTTGCTAGTAGTGTTAATTACTCCTTGTAGTTGATGCTAGTTGGTTTAATTGGTGGAAGATCATATGTTCATATCCTATATGCACATTAAGACCCCTCTGATTATGAACATGTTTACGCATTGTGAGTAGTTACTTTTGTTCCTGAGGACATGGGAGAAGTCTTGCTATTAGTAGTCATGTGAATTTGGTATTCGTTCGATATTTTGATGAGATGTATGTTGTCTCTCCTCTAGTGGTGTTATGTGAACGTCGACTACATGACACTTCACCATTGTTTGGGCCTAGAGGAAGGCATTGGGAAGTAATAAGTAGATGATGGGTTGCTAGAGTGACAGAAGCTTAAACCCTAGTTTATGCGTTGCGTCGTAAGGGGCTTATTTGGATCCATATGTTTCATGCTATGGTTAGGTTTACCTTAATACTTTTGTTGTATTTGCGGATGCTTGCAATAGAGGTTAATCATAAGTGGGATGCTTGTCCAAGTAAGGGCAGCACCCAAGCACCGGTCCACCCACATACCAAATTATCAAAGTACCGAACGCGGATCATATGAACGTGATGAAAACTAGCTTGACGATATTGCCATGTGTCCTCGGGAGCGCTTTACATCATATAAGAGTTTGTCCAGGCTTTTCCTTTGTTACAAAAGGATTGGGCCACCTTGCTGCACCTTATTTACTTATGTTACTTGTTGCTCGTTACAAATTATCTTATCACAAAACTATCTGTTACCACTTATTTCAGTACTTGGAGAGAATACCTTGCTGGAAACCGCTTATCATTTCCTTCTGCTCCTTGTTTGGTTTGACACTCTTACTTATCAAAAGGACTACGATAGATCCCCAATACTTGTGGGTCATCAAGACTCATTTCTGGCGCCATTGCCAGGGAGTGAAGCGCCTTTGGTAGGTGGAATTTGGTAAGGAAAAATTTATATAGTGTGCTGAAATTTACTATCACTTGTTACTATGGAAAGTAATCCTCTGAGGGGCTTGTTCAGGGTATCTTCACCCCGACCAGTAGAGAAAAGAGTTGCTCCTCAACCTACTGAACCTACTGAAAATGACAATGCTTGCTTTGAAATTCCTTTGGGTATGGTAGAAAAACTTCTAGCTAATCCTTTTTTAGGAGATGGAACAAAACATCCTGATGAGCATCTAATATATGTGGATGAAGTTTGTGGATTATTTAAGCTTGAAGGTGTACCCGGAGATGTTGTTAAGAAGAAGGTCTTCCCTTTATCTTTGAGGGGAGATGCATCGACATGGTATAGGCTATGTGATGATATGGAGTCTTGGAACTTCAAACGATTGAAATTGGAATTTCATCAAAAGTTTTATCCTATGTATCTTGTTCATCGTGATCGCAATTATATATGTAATTTTTGGCCTCGCGAAGGAGAAAGCATCGCTCAAGCTTGGGGGAGGCTTAAATCAATGTTATATCCATGCCCCAATCATGAGCTCTCAAGAGAAATGATTATTCAAAATTTTTATGCTCGGCTTTCTGGTAACAATCGCACCATGCTTGATACTTCTTGTGCTGGATCTTTTATGATGAAGACTGTTGAATTCAAATGGGATTTATTGGAAAGAATTAAACGCAACTCCGAAGATTGGAACCTCGACAATCGTAAGGAGTCAGGTATGACACCTAGTTTTGATTGCGTTAAATCTTTTATGGATACCGATATTTTTCGTAAATTTAGCACTAAATATGGACTTGACTCTGAGATAGTAGCTTCTTTCTGTGAATCTTTTGCTGCTTATATTGATCTCCCCAAGGATAAGTGGTTTAAATATCATCCTCCCATAGAAGTAAAAGTAGCTGCACCTATTAAAGTTGAAGAAAAGACTATTACTTATAATGATCCTATTGTTCCTACTTCTTATGTTGAGAAACCACCTTTCCATGTTAGGATAAAGGATCATGCTAAAGCTTCAACTGTGGTTCGTAAAACATATACACCTCCTGAGCAAGTTAAAATTGAACCTAATATTGCTATTGTTAAAGATCTCTTGTCTGATAATATAGATGGGCATGTTATTTATTTCTATAATGAAACTGCTAGAATTGCTAAACCCTGTGATACAGATAAACCTAGACCTGTGGTAGGCATGCCTGTTATTTCTGTTAAAATAGGAGATCATTGTTATGATGGCTTATGTGATATGGGTGCTAGTGCTAGTGCAATACCTATTGACTTATACAAAGAAATTATGCATGACATTGCACCCACTGAGTTAGAAGATATTGATGTCACAATTAAACTTGCTAATAGAGATACTATTTCACCAATGGGAATTGTTAGAGATGTTGAAGTCTTTTGTGGGAAAACTAAATATCCTGCTGATTTTCTTGTTCTTGGTTCCCCACAAGATAGTTTTTGTCCCATTATATTTGGTAGACCCTTCTTAAATACTGTTAATGCTACCATAGATTGCAAAAGGGATGTTGTTACTGTCGGTTTAGATGATATGACTCATGAATTTAATTTTTCTAAATTTAGTAGACAACACCGTGAAGAAGAATTACCTAGTAAGGATTAAATTATTGGGCTTGCTTCTATTGATGTACCTCCTAGTGATCCTTTAGAACAATATTTGCCAGACCATGAAAATGATATGTTTATGAATGAAAGAAGGGAATTAGATGAAGTATTCTTTAAGCAGGAACCTATTCTGAAAAAAAATTACCTGTTGTAATCCTAGGGGATCCTCCTCCACCCAAGGGTGATCCCGTGTTTGAACTTAAACCGTTACCTGATACTCTTAAATACGCTTATCTTGATGAGAAAAAGATATACCCTATTATTATTAGTGCTAACCTTTCAGAACATGAAGAAGAGAGATTATTGAAAACTCTGAAGAAGCACTGTGCTGCTATTGGGTATACTCTTGATGATCTTAAGGGCATTAGTCCCACTCTATGTCAACATAAAATTAATTTGGAAGAAGATGCTAAACCAGTTCGTGATCATCAACGCCGTCTGAATCCTAAAATGAAAGAAGTGGTAAGAAAGGAGATACTAAAGCTCCTTGAGGCAGGTATAATTTATCCCGTTGCTGATCGTAAGTGGGTAAGTCCTGTCCATTGTATCCCTAAGAAGGGAGGTATTACTGTTGTTCCTAATGATAAAGATGAATTGATTCCTCAAAGAATTATTACTGGTTATAGGATGGTAATTGATTTCCGCAAATTAAATAAGGCTACTAAAAAGGATCATTACCCCTTACCTTTTTATCGATCAAATGCTAGAAATATTATCAAAACATACACATTTTTGCTTTCTAGATGGTTATTCTGGTTTCTCTCAAATACCTGTGTCAGCCAAAGATCAATCAAAGACTACTTTTACATGCCATTTTGGTACTTTTGCTTATAGATGTATGCTTTTTGGTTTATGTAATGCACCTGCTACCTTTCAAAGATGCATGATGGCTATATTCTCTGACTTTTGTGAAAAGATTTGTGAGGTTTTCATGGATGACTTTTCCGTCTATGGATCTTCTTTTGATGATTGCTTGAGCAACCTTGATCGAGTTTTGCAGAGATGTGAAGAAACTAATCTTGTTTTGAATTGGGAAAAGTGCCACTTTATGGTTAATGAAGGTATTGTCTTGGGGCATAAAGTTTCTGAAAGAGGTATTGAAGTTGATAAAGCCAAGGTTGATGCTATTGAAAAGATGCCATGTCCCAAGGACATCAAAGGTATAAGAAGTTTCCTTGGTCATGTCGGTTTTTATAGGAGGTTCATTAAGGACTTCTCAAAAATCTCTCGGCCTCTGACTAATTTATTACAAAAAGATATACCATTTGTTTTTGATGATGATTGTGTAGAACCATTTGAAATACTTAAGAAAGCATTGATCTCTGCACTCATTGTTCAGCCACCTGATTGGAATTTACCCTTTGAAATTATGTGCGATGCTAGTGATTATGCTATAGGTGCTGTTCTAGGACAAAGAGTTGATAAGAAACTAAATGTTATTCAATATGCTAGTAAAACCCTAGACAATGCTCAAAGAAATTATGCTACTACTGAAAAGGAATTCTTAGCAGTTGTATTTGCTTGTGATAAGTTTAGACCTTATATTGTTGATTCTAAAGTAACTATTCACACTGATCATGCTGCTATTAAATATCTTATGGAAAATAAAGATGCTAAACCTAGACTTATTAGATGGGTTCTCTTGCTACAAGAATTTGATTTACATGTTGTTGATAGATCCCCTATACTTGTGGGTCATCACTAACCTATTAACCTAGAGCCCAGTGCCAGCTTCTATTTTTTCCTTGTTTTTTAATTTTACAGAAAAGGAATATCAAATGGAGTCCAAACGGAATAAAACTTTCGCGATGATTTTTCTTGGACCAGAAGACATCTAGAGAACTTGGAGAGGGGGCCAGAAGGTTCCTGAGGAGGCCACAAGCCTGCTAGGCGCCCCTAGGGGGGCACACTCTGAGGGCTTGTGGGCCCCTCGGGGGCCTTCCAACCCTAATCTTTGCACTATAAATTCCCAAATATTCCCAAACCATCAGAGGCACCCACCAAAATACTTTTCCGCCACCGCAAGACTCTAGTAATATTCCCGTGAGATCCCATCTTGGGGCCTTTTCCGGCACCCTACCGAAGGGGGATTCGAGCACGGAGGGCCTGTACATCAACCATGTTGCCCTTCCGATGAAGCGTGAGTAGTTTACCACAGACCTACGGGTCCATAGCTAGTATCTAGATGGCTTCTTCTCTCTCTTTGATCTTCAATACAGTGTTCTCCTTGATGTTCTTGGAGTTCTATCCGATGTAATATTTTTCTGCGGTGTATTTGTCGAGATTTGATGAATTGTGGATTTATATCAGATTATCTATGAATATTATTTGAGTCTTTTCTAAACTCTTTTATGCATGATTAAAATATCTTTGTATTTCTCTTCGAACTATCGGTTTGGTTTGGCCAACTAGATTGGTTTTTCTTGCAATGGGAGAGGTGCTTAGTTTTCAGTTTAATCTTGCGGTGTCCTCACCCAGTGACAGATGAGGTAGCGAGGCACGTATTGTATTGTTGTCGGGTGGTTGGTGCGACATATGCCAACGGGTGGCTTATCATTGTGGGAGCCAATAAAACATAGCCGATGCCTGGAAACGGGATAAGGCGAAGACATGCACGCCGACGGATCTTACCCAGCTTCAGGGCTCTTTGTGGAGATAACACCCCTACTGCTGCTCTACGGGGTCTCCGCATGGTCACTAGATCGACAAGTAGCTACAAGAGGCTCCTTGAGCTGTTCGATGAAAGGATGAAGAAGGGCCAGGCTAGCCTGCTTCTCCTCTCAATGTGGTGTCTAAAAACTACTGGAAAAGGGATCCCCCTGCATGGGTGCCCTGGGGGGTTTATATAGGCCTACCCCCAGGGCTACAATGGTAATCCGGCTGGGCGCGGGCCCCAGCCGTCTGTGTCTACGCTGGCTGGCTTCTCCGCCGACTGAGGGGCCCGCCGACTGGTGGACCCCGCCGGCTGCTGGCCTTCTGGTCGACAGGCCGGTCCCATAGCTCGAGGGTCTTGTCGGAGGCTGGTTACTGTTGCCTCGCCTCAGGTGATGAGGGCTTTGTCGTGGTAAGCATGGCTACAGTGCCGCCGCCGGGCAGCTTATTGTTGTAGCCTTACCTCGCATTATCTCCTTAATGAGGCACCTCCTTCAAGGAAGCGAACTAGCCGACTACTAGGAGTCGGCCATACCCCAGGCCGACTGGGAGAAGCCTGGCTGCCTTTAGGCGTCCCCTTGACTGAGGGGGTGAAGGATCGAAAGTATGTCTAGAGGGGGGTGATTAGACTACTTGACCAAATAAAAACTTAACATTTTCCCAATTTTAGTTCTTGGCAGATTTTAGCTATTGTAGGACAAGTCAAGCAATCATCACACAATTCAAGCAAGCATGCAAAGAGTATATTGGCAGCGGAAAGTAAAGCATGCAACTTGCAAGAATGTAAAGGGAAGGGTTTGGAGAATTCAAACACAATTGGAGACACGGATGTTTTTCCTGTGGTTCGGATAGGTGGTGCTATCCTACATCCACGTTGATGGAGACTTCAACCCACGAAGGGTAACGGTTGCGCGAGTCCACGGAGGGCTCCACCCATGAAGGGTAATGGTTGCGCGAGTCCACGGAGGGCTCCACCCACGAAGGGTCCACGAAGAAGCAACCACCCACAAAGGGTCCACGAAGTAGCAACCTTGTCTATCCCACCATGGCCATCGCCCACGAAGGACTTGCCTCACTAGCGGTAGATCTTCACGAAGTAGGCGATCTCCTTGCCCTTACAAACTCCTTGGTTCAACTCCACAATCTTGTCGGAGGCTCCCAAGTGACACCTAGCCAATCTACGAGACACCACTCTCCAAGAAGTAACAAATGGTGTGTAGGTAATGAACTCCTTGCTCTTGTGCTTCAAATGATAGTCTCCCCAACACTCAACTCTCTCTCATAGGATTTGGATTTTGTGGAAAGAAGATTTGAGTGGAAAGCAACTTGGGGAAGGCTAGAGATCAAGATTCATATGGTAGGAATGGAATATCTTGGTCTCAACACATGAGTAGGTGGTTCTCTCTCAGAACATATGAGTTGGAAGTGTAGTGTGTTCTGATGGCTCTCTCTACGAATGAAGAGGAGGTGGAGGGGTATATATAGCCTCCACACAAAATCCAACCGTTACACACAATTTACCAATCTCGGTGGGACCGAATCAACAAACTCGGTCGGACCGAAAAGGTAAACCTAGTGACCGTTAGAGATTTTCGGTGGGACTGACATGCAACTCGGTAGGACCGATATGGTTAGGGTTAGGGCATAACGTAATCTCGGTGAGACCGATTACACAAACTCGGTGGGACCGATTTTGGTAAATAAGCTAACCAGAGAGTTGGTCAGGCAAACTCGGTGGGACCGATTTGCTCTTTCGGTGAGACCGAAAAGTTACAAAAAGGAAACACTGAATTTACATTGCAATCTCGGTGGGACCGATTCGCTCTTTCGGTGAGACCAAAAAGTTACGAAAGGGAAACAGAGAGTTTGCAATCCCATCTCGGTGAGACCGAGATCCCTATCGGTAGAACCGAATTGCTAGGGTTTGGCAGTGGCTTATGACAAGTGAAACTCGGTGGCGCCGGATAGAAAGAATTGGTAGGACCGAGTTTGGCTTAGGGTTTAGGTCATATGTGGATATGGGAAAGTAGTTGAGGGTTTTTGGAGCATATCACGAAGCACATGAAGCAAGAGGCTCATTAAGCAACACCTCATCCCTCCTTGATAGAATTGGCTTTTCCTAAAGACTCAATGTGATCTTGGATCACTAAAATATAAAATGAAGAGTCTTGAGCTTTTGAGCTTGAGCCAATCCTTTGTCCTTAGCATTTTGAGGGTTCCACTTTCACATCCATGCCATGCCAATCATTGAGCTTTCCTGAAATAGTCATCTTGGAATAGCATTAGCTCAATGAGCTATATGTTGTTATGAATTACCAAAACCACCTAGGGATAGTTGCACTTTCAATCTCCCCCTTTTTGGTAATTGATGACAACATATAGATCAAAGCTTCGACAAATGATAATAAGCATGAAATATATCGTCGCTTTGAGATGTGACAAGTAAGAGCTCCCCCTAAATTTGTGCATATTTAAAATTTGCTTTGGACTGCAAATGCACAAGGAGTTAGAGTCATGGTTTACTCTTCCATGTCACATACATCTTGGTGGAGCGCTTAAAATGATAAGAATGAAATACATGCACTCATCACCAAGAATAGTGAATGATCACATAAGATAGATAAGATAATAGCATTCACCAAGCATTAAGTGTAGCTTATGATCAAACACATGATCATCAATGTCTCACAAGCAATGACATAGTATCTCAAGCACTCAAAAGCAAACAAAGTTCGAAAAACCACCAAATAAAGCAAGAGAAAAAAAAGCAAAACTCTCTCTCTCTCTTGAAGCCTATGATCTATACATTTTTCTCCCCCTTTGGCAACAAGTTACCAGAAAGTTCCTAGAAAATGCATAGTGCTAGATCGACGCTCAGGCTTGATCTTCTAGTGGTGGTGGAGTCTGGATCACTCCAAGGACGAAGGCTTCCGTAGACGCTGAAGTAGACGCTGGAGTTGGAGCTGAAGTAGATGCTGGAGCAGGTTGGGCTGGTGCTACGGCTGGAACTGAGGCAGTTGCTCTTGTGTCAGGAACTGGCACTGCAGACGACCTCGGACCTCGTGGCACTCTGGCAAAGGCATCAGTGGTTGTCTTCCCTTTCCTTTCCTGCATGTCATCTTGGAGCTGCTCCACTGCAGTCTGAATCTCTGTCACTTTGACATCCAAGTCATAGAACTTTTGTTCCATGATCCTCTCTAAGCTTGCCTGGTTCTGAGTTAGGGTGGCTAGTCCTTGCTCAATCCGCAGGGTGGATGCAATCAAGTAACCAAGCTGCTCTTGTTTGGTTTTCAGGAAATATTCAGATGCCTCCTCTTGAATAGGCATCTTGGCAGCTTTCTCCTTCCTTGCCTTCTCCTTCTTTGCTTGTGCTTGTGCAGATGATGGTTCATTCTCATTCATGACAACTTGATTATCTTCAAAATCTGGACGGATGGGCAGGTGTTCCTTCTCCAATGAGTATATGCCCGTGCCCATCTTGGAGTTGATTAATTCCTGAATTTGTGGGGCATATCCACAGCTCCTCTTCTGATCAGCTGCTGTCCTCTTAATGGTCTCTACCATGAGGCTCATCACCTTGAACTTCTGTGGCACATCAAATATATGAAGCAAATTGATCGCATGGCCTCTGATCATCTTGTGATCTCCAGACTTGGGCAACAAGGTGTGCCTCAGTATCCAATTGATAGCTGGCAGCCCTGACAGAAGATAGTGTACTGAGCCAAACTTGAAAGTGTCAAGTGCTTCATTTGGAATTTCCTTGTACATGTTTGACATTGAGTTATGATCCATCTTCTTCTTTGCATATACATCCAAGTCATCTTCCTGCTCTTCTGGGGCATTAATCAGCTGAGCCCATTCAACAACTGTAGATTGGTACCTCGTACCTTCAGACATCCATGTGATCCTACCATCTGGATAAAAATGTGCTATGGAGTAGAACTGCATGATAAGCTCCTCATTCCACTTTGTGAGCTTCTGCCCAACAAAGTCTGCTACTCCACAAGCATTGAAACTGTCAATCACACCAGGATAGTGTTCTTCATTGTCCTTGATGTACTCCCAATCAACCCATCTCATGTCACAAACTATTGGCTTCTTATCAAGCAGCACTGTCTCATAGAAATCTTGTTGTTCCTTGGTGTGAAACCTGTAATCCACAGCAGTTCTTCTCCTTGAAGCATACGGATCTGCTTCTCTCCACTTCCTTAGCCCTGAGTCTCTCCTGAGCTTCATATCCTCAGCCACAGGATGAGCATCGTTGTGGTCTGGGATCTTGGGCTTGAGTTTTCTGAGAACTTGCTCTTCATCATCTTCTTCTGCAGCTTCAGGCACTGGGGCCTTGTTCTTCTCAGTTGCAGGTATGCTCCTTGTATTTCTCTTTGGTGCAGACTTGGGCTTGGAGACAGCTTTGGGTGCTTCTTTGGGCTTAGATGCAGTAGCCCCTGATTTGATAGCATCACCCATCAGCTTGGGTGCCTTAGGTGCTGGTGCAGCAACCTCTTCTTCTTCCTCTTCTTCCATGATGGAAGCCTTTCCAAGCACTCTGGCTACGGTCTTCTTGACCCTTTCTTTCCTTTTCTTTCCTTCAGCAGCAACTGGCTCTATGGGAGTGGACTTCTCAGGAATCTTGGTTGAAGCTCTGGCCTTTGGCATAGGCTGCCTACCTACTGGCCTTTTGATTTTCATCCCTGGCTTTGTGCCTTGTGCTGAGCCATGTTCCTTCTCAAGCACTACTCTCTTTGAAGTTGCTTCTTCTTCTGCCACATAATCCTCATCCTCTGATTCTGAGGTTCTCTTCTTCCTCTGTCTGGTGGCAGCTTTTGGCAAATTTCTAGGAGTACTTCTGCTGCCATCATCTGAAGAACTTGAGGGACTAGTGCCCTCACTCATCTGCACTTGCTCTTCTGACATGTTCTGGCTATCACTCTGGTCTGACGTGATGAACAAGCTGACTGCTGACCCTGTGAACAGTTTATAGATGAGGTAGAATAGATGAGCATCACAAAATGCAGAGATTTTTGCAAAAGAATGACTCAAAAACTTAGTTTTAGTTTCCCACTGAAATCATCTCGGATCTACCAATTTTCAAACTCGGTGATACCGAAGCAGTTTTGGAACCTAAACTAGTGAACTCGGTTGGACCGAGTCATAGTTCGGTGGCACCGAGACTACTAGGGTTTCACAGAGTTCCAAAATCGGTCACACCGATTAGTAATTCTCGGTCAGACCGAGTTTTACTTGTGAAATGGCATAAGCCAAATCGGTGGGACCGAGTTTTTCAACTCGGTGGGTCCGAGATGGTTTCGGCGGAAACCTAACCCTAAAATTTTCGAATCAAACCTAATCTACGAGCGCATTGACTGGATAGGAGTGTTTCAATCGTGGCAAGAATCATGATGATCACAATGTGCTAAGAATCGGATTGGGGAATAGCACAAAGATCGAGTCCATACCCTAGTTCGGCGGAGACTCGCTACGGCGGCAACGGCGGGGTAGAATTCCGTTGACGGCGATGGAGACCAGCGACTGGAGGCGGCTGGTGGCGAGGAGACGATCCGGAGACCACGTTGGCAGAGCAGGCTATCGCGCGGGCGAAGGGGTTCGGAGAAATTTACAAATTTTTGCCCGTGACTATATATAGCCCGACCCTGTCGGTGTGACCGAGTGGAACAACTCGGTGGCACCGAGATGCAAAACTGTATACAGTTGTTGCAACTCGATGTGACCGAATGGTTCAAATCGGTTGCACCGAGATCGAAAATTCAGATCAACTTAATGATCTCGGTAGGACCGAAAGTATGATATCGGTCAGACCGAGAATCATAAAGAGGTTTTGGAAGTTTAAGTCTATGACGAATCGGGGACTCCGAGCGCTCCTCACACAGAGTGGTTTGAAACTGACTTGATCAAATTTTGTGAAGTAGCATGAATAGAGTTTGAGACGAGAAAAGCATAGATAGCTAGAGGAGATTCTTAGGCATTCTTGTCCATCCACTTGGCAAAAGGAAATAAAACCAAGCAATCAAAACAACAAGTGGATGTCCTCGAATGAGTAAAATATGCAACCAGCATGCTCACACAATAAGATGGCAAATGAAATATGTGACAAGACATGCACAACCAATTCTAGCATCTATCAAGCAATTTGCGATGACAAGGTCATCTATATATGAGTATATTGACTTAGGAGTCAAGTGAGAACACTTGATCATAGGTCATACTCATCGTTTAAGCTCAAGTGGGGTTACCACTTTTACATAAAGCATTGTTGTGTTCACATCTTTAGAGTTGCTTTAGCTCAAGTCTTAGAGTAAAGCTCCCCCTAGATGTGATATCCCCCCTTAGAGGGATGAACTAAGCTCGGGTTATGTCGATGATGACTTCATGTAGATGTTGAAGATGTGGATGCTCAATGTTGATGTAGATCACTTGGAGCTATCCATTTGAGTGAATTGCACTTTCAATACCTACACGGGTTAGTCCCACAAGGAACAAACAAGGATATCCATAGACATAGAGTGATGCACACACAAGATGATCTCCATGAAAACTTCTAGGTTACCTTGTCCCTTGTCTTACCAACAAGAGGGTTTGTGACTCCTTGAACTAGTGCAAGATGTGGAAGTTGATTGCACTTGTTCTTGCCAAAATGATAAGAGTGAAGTATGTTGGTGGAGTCACCCTCAAGAACTCTCTAGTTCTTCTTCTTTTGGATCCACACCATCTTGATGGGAATCCTTGGAGTTGTAGTCGTACTTGATGAAGTGGAACTTGAATTAGTCTTGGGAATCCACTTGACCAAGGTCTTAGGAGCTTCTTCAAATGCATCAATTTCCTCTTGAAGCTTGTCCTTGCCATTTTGCTTGTAGTCTTGTGGTGGAAGATCATCTTGAGCTTGTGTCCCCTTGAAAGAAGTATCATACTTCTCTTGTTGAGGAACAAACTTTGTCTTGGGGTATTGATCTTCTTCCCACTCAACTCCATTGGCATTGAACTTTCGTTCAAAACCAACACCTTGATTCTTCCGGTGCATTCCTTGCTTGCGCACAATTTCCTCGAATTGCTTACTCCTGGCAAGACTTTTGTACACTCCTTTCTCTATAATTCCCTTCAATAAGCTATTTTCTTGCTCAAGTGTAACTTGGCTAAGAGAATCATTAGTGGAATCAAGGGAACTACTAGAAGCAACAATATTGGATTTAGCATGATCATTGTTACTGCTAGAGGAAGAATGTTTCTTGTTCTTGTTACTAGACTTGACTTGAGGCATGTAAGTGGATAAGAGTAAATGCTTGGCAATGTAAGGAGAACTTTTCTTGCGGAGATCATCATTGATTGCTTTTAAGAACTCATGCTCTTGCTCAAGATTGAGCTTTTCAAAGCGTAATTTCTCATGAGCTCTTAAAAGTTCTCGATGATCTTCGAAGATAGTTTCATGAGCTAACTTAAGAGTGTTTAGTTCTTTAGTTAGAGCCTCAATCTTCTTCTTATCATTGTCATTCGTTTTATCTTGATTAGCATGATTAATTGATGTTTCATCATAGTATTCATTACTAGAGTTGTCAACAAGCAAATCATCACCTAACAAGTCATCTTCATCACTATTGAAATCAACATACTCGGGGTGTGTTACCTTAGGACCTTTGGTCATGAAGAATCTTCCAATTCCTTCATTTGGTGAGTCAAATATGTCGTAGGAGTTGGTTGACACAAGTGCTAGACCGGCAACACCTTCATCTTGAGTATCTTCGGAGTCGGAGTGATAACTTCTCTCGGAGTGGCTGTCGGAGTCGGAGCCGGATACCCATTCACCAACATGAGCTTGATGTCTTCGTTTTGTGTAGCTCCTTGATGATTTTTCCTTCCTTTCCGAATCCTTGCTTCTCCATGAGTATCTTCATTCATAACGATCATCTCTACTCCTTCTCTCTCTTGGTGGTGATTCTTTGCTTCTTCTTTTTGGAGAATCTTCTCTTCTCTTGTAGGGAGCCGTACACTCACTGGAATAGTGTCCGGGTCTTCCACAATTGTAGCAGTTTCGCTCTCGACTAGAAGATCTTTTGTCATTGTAGGACCTTGACTTGAAGCTTCTATCTTTGCTTCTACTCTTGTAGAACTTGTTGAAGTTCTTCACCATTAAGCTCAATTCTTCATTGAAGTTTTGTTTCTCACTTGATGATGTAGGGGCTTCACATGAGGCTTTGTAGGCACCACTTGATTTGTTGTGAAGTTCCTCTTTATCTTTAAGTGACATCTCATGAGCAACAATTCTTCCAATCACCTCCGTTGGCTTGAGATCTTTGTAATTGGGCATCATTTGGATCAATGTGCACACGGTATCATATTTTCCATCCAAGGCTCTTAGAATCTTCTTGATGATAAATCTATCGGTCATCTCTTCACTTCCTAAGCCGGCAATCTCATTTGTGATGAGAGCAAGCCTAGAGTACATTTCAGCGACACCTTCACCATCCTTCATTTTGAACTTGTCAAGTTGACTTTGAAGCACATCCAACTTGGATTCCTTGACGGAGTCGGTACCTTCATTCATATCAATCAAAGTGTCCCAAATTTCCTTTGCATTCTCAAGACGGCTGATTTTGTTGAATTCTTCGGGGCACAATCCGTTGAAGAGAATATCACAAGCTTGAGCATTGTATTGCAACATCTTCAACTCATCCGCGGTAGCTTCACGGTTTGGTTCTTTCCCATCAAAGAAGTCACCTTGCAAACCAACACACACAATAGCCCAAACGGCAGGGTTATGTCCAAGAATATGCATTTTCATTTTATGCTTCCAACTAGCAAAGTTAGTACCATCAAAGTAAGGACCTCTAAGGTGATAATTTCCCTCGCTAGACGCCATACTCTCCTAGGTTGTGAAACCAAGGCTATGACCACCAAAAGCTATGGAGATCAAAGCAAATGGAGACCAAAGCTCTGATGCCACTTGTAGGATCGAAAGTATGTCTAGAGGGGGGGTGATTAGACTACTTGACCAAATAAAAACTTAACCTTTTCCCAATTTTAGTTCTTGGCAGATTTTAGCTATTGTAGGACAAGTCAAGCAATCATCACACAATTCAAGCAAGCATGCAAAGAGTATATTGGCAGCGGAAAGTAAAGCATGCAACTTGCAAGAATGTAAAGGGAAGGGTTTGGAGAATTCAAACGCAATTGGAGACACGGATGTTTTTCCCGTGGTTCGGATAGGTGGTGCTATCCTACATCCACGTTGATGGAGACTTCAACCCACGAAGGGTAATGGTTGCACGAGTCCACGGAGGGCTCCACCCATGAAGGGTCCACGAAGAAGCAACCACCCACAAAGGGTCCACGAAGTAGCAACCTTTTCTATCCCACCATGGCCATCGCCCACGAAGGACTTGCCTCACTAGCGGTAGATCTTCACGAAGTAGGCGATCTCCTTGCCCTTACAAACTCCTTGGTTCAACTCCACAATCTTGTCGGAGGCTCCCAAGTGACACCTAGCCAATCTAGGAGACACCACTCTCCAAGAAGTAACAAATGGTGTGTAGGTAATGAACTCCTTGCTCTTGTGCTTCAAATGATAGTCTCCCCAACACTCAACTCTCTCTCATAGGATTTGGATTTTGTGGGAAGAAGATTTGAGTGGAAAGCAACTTGGGGAAGGCTAGAGATCAAGATTCATATGGTAGGAATAGAATATCTTGGTCTCAACACATGAGTAGGTGGTTCTCTCTCAGAACATATGAGTTGGAAGTGTAGAAGTGTTCTGATAGCTCTCTCTACGAATGAAGAGGAGGTGGAGGGGTATATATAGCCTCCACACAAAATCCAACCGTTACACACAGTTTTCCAATCTCGGTGGGACCGAATCAACAAACTCGGTCGGACCGAAAAGGTAAACCTAGTGACCGTTAGAGATTTTCGGTGGGATTGACATGCAACTCGGTAGGACCGATATGGTTAGGGTTTGGGCATAACGTAATCTCGGTGAGACCGATTACACAAACTCGGTGGGACCGATTTTGGTAATAAGCTAACCAGAGAGTTGGTCAGGCAAACTCGGTGGGACCGATTTGCTCTTTCGGTGAGACCGAAAAGTTACAAAAAGGAAACACTGAATTTACATTGCAATCTCGGTGGGACCGATTCGCTCTTTCGGTGAGACCAAAAAGTTACTAAAAGGAAACAGAGAGTTTGCAATCCCATCTCGGTGAGACCGAGATCCCTATCGGTAGAACCGAATTGCTAGGGTTTGGCAGTGGCTTATGACAAGTGAAACTCGGTGGCGCCGGATAGAAAGAATCGGTAGGACCGAGTTTGGCTTAGGGTTTAGGTCATATGTGGATATGGGAAAGTAGTTGAGGGTTTTTGGAGCATATCACGAAGCACATGAAGCAAGAGGCTCATTAAGAAACACCTCATCCCTCCTTGATAGTATTGGCCTTTCCTAAAGACTCAATGTGATCTTGGATCACTAAAATATAAAATGAAGAGTCTTGAGATTTTGAGCTTGAGCCAATCCTTTGTCCTTAGCATTTTGAGGGTTCCACTTTCACATCCATGCCATGCCAATCATTGAGCTTTCCTGAAATAGTCATCTTGGAATAGCATTAGCTCAATGAGCTATATGTTGTTATGAATTACCAAAACCACCTAGGGATAGTTGCACTTTCAGGGGGCCCGCCACCCACGGGTCGTACTGACAGCTCGCCGTGGGTGACATCAAGGTCAACATGGCAACAGTGCCGCGCCGGACGGGAGATGGCCGCCCCGTATGACGCACTGTGGCCATGCGCGTTCCGGGATTCGGGGGTGGTAGGCTTCACTGTAGCCACGCCCCGTCTCATCGCCGTTATGTGGGTGCAAACTTTGAGGGCACAATCTTGGCCGCCTGCTGGGGGGCCGGCTTCTTGGAGTCGGCCCTCTCGGGGCCGGCTTCTCAGAGCCGGCCCTCTCGTGGTTTTCTTCTCGAGGATTTTAGGGCTGGGCCGCCTTCGTGCAGCCGGCCTGAGAGGTAGCCAGCTAGGGGAAGGCGGCCCCATGTCTTGGATGTTTGAAGGCTCGATCGGCCTATGATTCTTCTGAAGAGCCTGGGGGAGCCGGCTAGGCTACCCGTGGTCATTTACTTCGACAGTAGTCCCCGAAGCTGGTTGGGCTCCGAGGCAGAAAAGAGACGAGGAGCTCAATCAACTTCCTATCTTGAGGAGCCGGAAACTAGGAGCCGGCTTTGATTAGGTGCGCCGTCTTCTGGAGGGTTTCGAAGCTTGAAGGCGGGAACCAGGCGGCGCGCGAGTCAGGCTGCGAGCTGTCCGCCTGCCGCCTGCGCGCCACATGGCACCCAACGACTCGAAGGGCCTGCCAGCCCACGCGCGCAATGGGATGCTACCGCAGTCCGGGACCCGCCACTACCGGGCCCCGTCCACGCGCGGATCTTCTGCGGCTCTGATGGACCGCGCGCCTCCCAGCGGTGGTTACCGCACGTCGTTAAGGCGCGATAATCATGCAAGATCTATCTAGGAGATGCATAGCAACGAGGGGGGGGGAGTGTGTCCACGCACCTTCGTAGACCGAAACCGGAAGCGTTTGACAATGCGGTTGATGTAGTCGAACTTCTTCTCATTCCGACCGATCAAGCACCGAACGTACGTCACCTTCGAGTTCTGCACACGTTCAGCTCGATGACGTCCCTCGAACTCTTGATCCAGCAAAGTGTCGAGGGAGAGTTTCGTCAGCACGACGGCATGGTGACGGTGATGGTGAAGTGATCCACACAGGGGTTCGCCTAAGCACGACGACAATATGACCGGAGGCGTAAACTGTGGAGGGGGGCGCCGCACACGGCTAGGAATCAATGTTGTGTGTTCTAGCGGTGCCCCCCCCCACATATATATAGGTGGGATAGGGAGAGGGTCTGCAAAGGGCGCTCCAAGTAGGAGTAATCCTACTTGGCACCTCCTCCAAGTCGGCCTCGTCCCTTCCATATCCATCGGAGGGGGAAGGAAAGAGAGGGAGGAGGGGAAGGAAAGGGAGAGGCCGAATCCTCCCCTTTCCTTCTCCCTTCCCTTCCTTTCCTTCTCCTCCTATTTGGCCTAAAGGGGGTGCACCAGCCCCTTTTGGGGCTGGTCTATCCAACTCTTGGCCCATTAGGCCCATATAGCTTGCCAGGGGTTGCCCAGAACCCCTTCCGGTGACCCGATACGTACCCGGTACCCCCAGAACACTTCCGGTGTCTGAATACTATCGTCCTATATATGAATATTTACCTCTCAACCATTTCGAGACTCCTCGTCATGTCCGTGATCTCATCCGGGACTCTAAACAACATTCGGTCACCAAATCACATAACTCATATAATACAAAATCGTCACCGAACGTTAAGCGTGCGGACCCTATGGGTTCGAGAACTATGTAGACATGGTCGAGACTCCTCTCCGGTCAATAACCAACAACGGAACCCGGATGCTCATATTAGCTGCCACATATTCTACTAATATCTTTATCGGTCGTACCGTAATGACAACATACATTATTCCCTTTGTCATCAGTATGTTACTTGCCCGAGATTCGATCATCGGTATCTTCAAACCTAGTTCAATCTCATTACCGGCAAGTCTCTTTACTTGTTCCATAATCCATAATCCCGCAACTAACTCATTAGTCATATTACTTGCAAGGCTTATCATGATGTGCATTACCGAGAGGGCCCAGAGATACCTCTCCGATACTCGGAGTGACAAATCCTAATCTCGATCTATGCCAACCCAATAAACACCTTCAGAGATACCTGTAGAGCATCTTTATAGTCACCCAGTTATGTTGTGACGTTTGATAGCACACAAGGTATTCCTCTGTTATTCGGAGTTGCATAATCTCATAGTCGAAGGAATATGTATATGTCATGAAGAAAGCAATAGCAATAAAACTTAACGATCATTATGCTAAGCTAACGGATGGGTCTTGTCCATCACATCATTCTTCTAATGATGTGATCCCGTTCATCAAATGACAACCCATGTCTATGGTTAGGAAACTTAACCATCTTTGATTAACGAGCTAGTCTAGTAGAGGCTTACTAGGGACACTGTGTTTTGTCTATGTATCCACACATGTATCAAGTTTCCGGTTAATAAAATTCTAGCATGAATAATAAACATTTATCATGATATAAGGAAATATAAATAACAACTTTATTATTGCCTCTAGGGCATATTTCCTTCACCTCCCCTCGTGCGCAGCTCCTTGAACCACCTTTTCCCATGAAAGAGAGCCAAAACCCTGCCTGTAGTCCATCAGTATGGTTCCAGTTCCAGAGGATTTTTCAGTTTTCTCCATATAAAATCCTGGAACTCCAAGAGCTTGGCCCCTCTCAGACCCTTCAGGTACCGCATGACCAAGCCAAACACTAAAACTAAAGAATTTCTAAATCCCAAGAGCATCTATCAAAAACTAAATAATTTATACAGTTCCACAATCCTGATAGGATTGTAGAGGTAATCACATTCAGATGTAAGAACTTTTTTCTCACAGATCCACCACCTAGCAATCGATTCAAAGTTAGTAATAGAAATACCAAACAACACTTCCACCTCCCTCCAAACCAGCCTAGCCACTATACATTCAAAAAACAAGTGAAACATTGATTCTATCTCAGTATAGTGTACACATTGAAGAGGTTTAGCCAGTCCCCTCTCCCTCAAATTATCACATGTCATTATCTTATTCTGGGAAAACAACCAAAGAAAACCATGTATTCTGGGTGGGACCTTAACCTTCCACACTGCAGGTAGGAGGATAGGTTGCACCCCTCTAAAATTCACTATGGCATACAAAAATTCAGTGGAGTAAACCCCCTTAGATTCATATTGCCAGATCAAAGAATCTTCATCCTGACAAAACCTAGTAAGCTTAAGGATATTAACCAAATCAAACCACTGAATCATCAATTCATCAGAAAAAATTCTACTAAAAGTACATTTAAGCTCTTGCCCATCCCAAAGCTCAGTAATAGTATTATTATTTTCATTAACCAAGTAAAAAAGATCCCAAAATTAGGTAGATAAAGGAGCATTCCCATGACAAATATCTTCCCAAAACCTAACCATTTTACCATTACCCACTTCCTACTTATAACCGACCCTAACTGCCTGCAGAGCTCACATGAAACTCTTCCAAAACTGTTATGAGTTATTGTCATGGCAACACATGATGCTAGGACTCTTGGTGTTATACAAATGGAAGGCCGGTTAGCTAAGTGAATTTTATGGTTCCCCTTACTATCACACAACTCAACGAATGTGTTAAGATGGGATGCCACATCTTCATTAGGACTACCAAATTTTTTTTCATAACAAGATTTATCAAAGCAGCATTAATATTACACGACTCCGAACTAGCAGCGGGAGGAGTAATCAGAGTACTAATAAAATAATTAATATTAATATTGAAAAAATCACACAATTTTGTATTTTTTGAGAAATGGCGACTAGGCAAACAAGATAACAAGCAAACAAAAAGGCAAACATGAAAAAGGCAAACGGAAAATATATCTGTATTTTTGTAAAAACTTTTTAGAAGTGGGGGAGATGAAAATGTGAGGCGAAAGGCAAATAATGTAAATTCAAGGAGACAAAAGTTTATGTGTAGGTAATTGATAGATGTTGATGATGTCTCCCCGGCAACAGCGCCAAAAATTATTCCTGCTACATGTGAGTGTTGGGGAACATAGCATGCAATTTCAAAAAATTGCCTACGATCACACAAGATCTATCTAGGAGATGCATAGCAACGAGAGGGGGAGAGTGTGTACATGTACCCTCGTAGACCGAAAGAGGAAGTGTTAGGTTAACGCGGTTGATGTAGTCGAACGTATTCATGATCCAACCGATCTAGTACCGAACGTACGACACCTCCAAGTTCAGCATGCGTTCAGCTTGATGGCGTCCCTCGAACTCTTGATCTAGTAGAGGGTCAAGGGAGAGCTCTGTCAGCACGACAGCGTGGTGACGGTGATGGCGATGCGATCCACGCAGGGCTTCGCATAAGCACTACGACGCTATCACCGGAGGAGTAAACTGTGGAGGGGGGCACCACACATGGCTAAGAGAACAACTGTTGTGCTTTAGGGTGCCCCCTGCCCCCGTATATAAAGGAGGGGAGGAGGAGGCCGACCACCAAGGGGGCGCGCCAAAGGGGGGAGTCCTACTAGGACTCCACTCCTAGTAGGATTCGCCCCCCCCCCTTTTCCTTTCTCATCAAAGGGGAAAAGGGAAGGAGAGGGAGAGGGAGATGGAAAGAGGAAAGGGGCCGCGCCCCCTCCCCCTTGTCCAATTCGGACTCCCTTGGGGGGGGCACCACCCTGCGGGATCCCCTCTCTTTCTCCTGTTTGGCCCATGAAGGCCCATTACTTCCCCTGGGGGTTCCGGTAACCCCTCGGTACTCCGATAAATATCCGAAATGTCCCGAAACCATTCTGGTGTCCAAATACTATCGTCCAATATATTAATATTTACCTCTCGAGCGTTTCGAGACTCCTCGTCATGTCTTGGATCTCATCCGGGACTACGAACAATCTTTGGTCACCAAAACACATAACTCATAATACAAATCGTCATCGAACGTTAAGCGTGCGGACCCTACGGGTTCGAGAACTATGTAGACATGACCGAGACACATCTCCGGTCAATAACCAATAGCAAAACCTGGATGCTCATATCGGTTCCTACATATTCTGCAAAGATCTTTATCGGTCAAACCGCAATAACAACATACGATATTCCATTTGTCATCGGTATGTTACTTGCCCGAGATTTGATCGTCGGTATCCTCATACCTAGTTCAATCTCGTTACCGGCAAGTCTCTTTACTCATTTCATAATGCATCATCCCGCAACGAACTCATTAGTCACATTGCTTACAAGGCTTATAGTGATGTGCATTACCGAGAGGGCCCAAAGATACCTCTCCGATACTCGAAGTGGCAAATCCTAATCTTGATCTATGCCAACCCAATAAACACCATCAAAGACACCTGTAGAGCATCTTTATAATCACCCAGTTACATTGTGATGTTTGATAGCACACAAGGTGTTCCTTCGGTATTCGGGAGTTGCATAATCTCATAGTCAGAGGAATATGTATAAGTCATGAAGAAAGCAATAGCAATAAAACTTAACAATCATTATGCTAAGATAATGGATGGTTGTTTTCCATCACATCATTCCCTAATGATGTGATCCCATTCATAAAATGACAACACATGTCTATTGTCAGGAAACTTTAACCATCTTTGATTAACAAGCTAGTCAAGTAGAGGCATACTAGGCACATTCTGTTTTGTCTATGTAATCACACATGTACTAAGTTTCCGGTTAATACATTTCTAGCATGAATAATAAACATTTATCATGATATAAGGAAATATGAATAACAACTTTTATTATTGCCTCTAGGGCATATTTCCTTCAGTCTCCCACTTGCACTGGAGTCAATAATCTAGATTACATAGTAATGATTCTAACACCCATGGAGTCTTGGTGATGATCATGTTTTTCTCGTGGAAGAGGCTTAGTCAACGGGTCTACAACATTCAGATCCGTATGTATTTTCCAAATCTCTATGTCCCTCCTTGACTTGATCGTGGATGGAGTTGAAGCGTCTCTTGATGTGTTTGGTTCTCTTGTGAAATATGGATTCCTTCGCTAAGGCAATTGCTCCAGTATTGCCACAAAAGATTTTCATTGGACTCGATGCACTAGGTATTACACTTAGATCGGCTATGAACTCCTTCATTTGCTGCTTTTGAAGCAGCTATGTACTCCGCTTCACACGTATATCCCGCCACAACGCTCTGCTTGGAACTGCACCAACTGACAGCTCCACCATTCAATATAAATACGTATCCGGTTTGTGACTTAGAGTCATCCGGATCAGTGTCAAAGCTTGCATCGACATAACGATTTACGACAAGCTCTTTGTCACCTCCATAAACGAGAAACATATCCTTAGTCCTTTTCAGGTATTTCAGGATGTTCTTGATCGCTGTCTAGTGATCCACTCCTGGATTACTTTGGTACCTCCCTGCTAAACTAATAGCAAGGCACACATCAGGTCTGGTACACAGCATTTCATACATGATAGAACCTATGGTTGAGGCATTGGGAATGACTTTCACTTTCTCTCTATCTTCTGCAGTGGTCGGGCATTGAGTCTGACTCAACTTCACACCTTGTAACACGGGCAAGAACCCTTTCTTTGACTGATCCATTTTGAACTTCTTCAAAACTTTATCAAGGTATGTGCTTTGTGAAAGTCCAATTAAGCGTCTTGATCTATCTCTATAGACATTGATGCCCAATGTATAAGCAGCTTCACAGAGGTCTTTCATTGAAAAATTCTTATTCAAGTATGCTTTTATGCTATCCAGAAATTTTGTGTTATTTCCAATCAACAATATGTCATCCACATATAATATTGGAAATGCTACAGAGCTCCCACTCACTTTCTTGTAAATACAGGCTTCTCCAAAAGTATGTATAAAACCATATGCTTTGATCACACTATCAAAGTGTATATTCCAACTCCGAGAGGCTTGCATCAGTCCATAAATGGATCACTGGATCTTGCACACTTTTTTAGCACCTTTAGGGTCGACAAAACCTTCTGTTTGCATCATATACAACTCTTCTTTAAGAAATCCATTAAGGAATGCGGTTCTGACATCCATTTGCCAAATTTCATAATCATAAAATGTGGCAATTGCTAACATGATTCAGATAGACTTAAGCATCGCTACAGGTGATAAAGTCTCATCGTAGTCAACTCCTTGAACTTGTCGAAAACCTTTCACAACAAGTCGAGCTTTGTAGACAGTAACATTACCGTCAGCGTCAGTCTTCTTCTTGAAGGTCCATTTATTCTCTATGGCTTGCCAATCATCGGGCAAGTCAACCAAAGTCCATATTTTGTTCTCATACATGGATCCCATCTCGGATTTCATGGCCTCAAGCCATTTCGTGGAATCTGGGATCATCATCACTTCCTCATTGTTCGTAGGTTCGTCATGGTCTAGTAACATGACTTCCAGAACAGGATTACCATATCACTCTGGTGCGGACCTTACTCTGGTTATTCTACGAGGTTCGGTAGAAACTTGATCTGAAGTTTCATGATCATCATCATTAACTTCCTCACTAATTGGTGTAGGCATCACTGGAACTGATTTCTGTGATGAACCATTTTCCAATTCGAGAGAAGGTACAACTACCTCATTGCTACCTCTTGAGCACTGCGTTGGTTTTCCCTTGAAGAGGAAAGGGTGATGCAGCAGAGCAGCGTAAGTATTTCCCTCAGTTTTTGAGAACCAAGGTATCAATCCAGTAGGAGACCATGCACGAGTCCCTCGCACCTACACAAACAAATAAACTCCTCGCAACCAACGCGATAAAGGGGTTGTCAATCCCTTCAAGGTCACCTACGAGAGGTAGATCTGATAGATATGATAAGATAATATTTTTGGTATTTTTATGATAAAGAGAAATAAAGATGCAAGTAAAATAAATGGCAAAGGAAATAACTAAGTATTGGAATATTAATATGATGGAAAATAGATTCGGGGGCCATAGGTTTCACTAGAGGCTTCTCTCGAGAGCATAAATATTACGGTGGGTGAACAAATTACTGTTGAGCAATTGACAGAATTGAGCATAGTTATGAGAATATCTAGGTATGATCATGTATATAGGCATCACGTCCGAGACAAGTAGACCGACTCCTGCCTGCATCTACTACTATTACTCCACACATCGACCGCTATCCAGCATGCATCTAGAGTATTAAGTTCAAGAGATTAGAGTAACGCTTTAAGCAAGATGACATGATGTAGAGGGATAAACTCATGCAATATGATATAAACCCCATCTTGTTATCCCTCGATGGCAACAATACAATATGTGCCTTGCTGCCCCTACTGTCACTGGGAAAGGACACCGCAAGATTGAACCCAAAGCTAAGCACTTCTCCCATTGCAAGAAAGATCAATCTAGTAGGCCAAACCAAACTGATAATTCGAAGAGACTTGCAAAGATAACCAATCATACATAAAAGAATTCAGATAAGATTCAAATATTGTTCATAGATAAACTTGATCATAAACCCACAATTCATCGGTCTCAACAAACACACCGCTAAAGAAGATTACATCGAATAGATCTCCACAAGAGAGGGGGAGAACTTTGTATTGAGATCCAAAAAGAGAGAAGAAGCCATCTAGCTAATAACTATGGACCCGTAGGTCTGAAGTAAACAACTCACACTTCATCAAAGAGGCTATGGTGTTGATGTAGAAGCCCTCCGTGATCGATACCCCCTCCGGCGGAGCTCCGGAAAAGTCCCCAAGATGGGATCTCGTGGATACAGAAAGTTACGGCGGTGGAATTAGGGTTTTGGCTCCGTATCTGGTAGTTTGGGGGTACGTAGGTATATATAGGAGGAAGGAGTACGTCGGTGGAGCAACGTGGGCCCCACGAGGGTGGAGGGTGCGCTTGGGGGGGTAGGCGCACCCCCCTACCTCGTGCCTTCCTGGTTGATTGCTTGACGTAGGGTCCAAGTCCTCTGGATCATGTTCGTTCCGAAAATCACGTTCCCGAAGGTTTCATTCCGTTTGGACTCCGTTTGATATTCTTTTTCTACGAAACTCTGAAATAGGCAAAAAAACAATAATTCTTGGCTGGGCCTCCGGTTAATAGGTTAGTCCCAAAATTAATATAGAAGTGTATAATAAAGCCCAATAATGTCCAAAATAGGATATAATATAGCATGGAACAATCAAAAATTATAGATACGTTGGAGACGTGTCACTCATCAAGTTTTACTTTCCTCCCACTCACTTCTTTCGAGAGAAAGTCCTTCTCTAGAAAGTATCCATTTTTAGCAACAAATATCTTGCCTTCGGATCTGTGATAGAAGTTGTACCCAACAGTTTCTTGTGGGTATCCTATGAAGACACATTTCTCCAATTTGGGCTCGAGCTTATCAGGTTGAAGCTTTTTCACATAAGCATCGTAGCCCCAAACTTTTAGAAACGACGGTTTAGGTTTCTTGCCAAACCACAGTTCATATGGTGTCGTCTCAATGAATTTAGATGGTGCCCTATTTAAGGTGAATGCAGCCATCTCTAAAGCATAACCCTAAAACGATAGTGGTAAACCAGTAAGAGACATCATAAATCGCACCATATCTAATAGAGTACGGTTACGACGTTCGTACACACCATTACGTTGCGGTGTTCCAGGTGGCGTGTGTTGCGAAACTATTCCACATTGTTTCAATTAAAGACCAAACTCATAACTCAAATATTCGCCTCCGCGATCAGATCATAGAAACTTTATTTTCTTATTATGATGATTTTCCACTTCACTCTGAAATTCTTTGAACTTTTCAAATGTTTCAGACTAATGTTTCATTAAGTAGATATACCCATATCTGCTCAAATCATCTGCGAAGGTCAAACAATAATGATACCCGCCGCGAGCCTCAACACTCATCGGACCGCATACATCAGAATGTATTATTTGCAATAAGCCACTGGCTCACTCCATTGTTCCGGAGAACGGAGTCTTAGTCATCTTGCCCATGAGGCATGGTTCGCAAGCATCAAGTGATTCCAAAAGCCCATCAGCATGGAGTTTCTTCATGCGCTTTACACCAATATGACCTAAACGGCAGTGCCACAAATAAGGTGCATTTCATTATTAACTTTGCATCTTTTGGATTCAATATTATGAATATGTGTATCACTACGATCGAGATTCAACAAAGATAGACCACTCATCAAGGGTGCATGACCATAAAAGATATTACTCATATAAATAGAACAACCATTATTCTCTGATTTAAATGAATAACCGTCTCGCATCAAACAAGATCCAGATATAATGTTCATGCTCAACGTTGGCACCAAATAACAATTATTCATGTCTAAAACTAATCCTGAAGGTAGATGTAGAGGTAGCGTGCCGACAACGATCACATCGACCTTGGAACCATTTATGACGCGCATCATCACCTCGTCCTTAGCCAATCTTCGTTTAATCTGTAGCCCCTGTATCGAGTTGCAAATATGAGCAACAGAACCAGTATCAAATACCCAGGCGCTACTACGAGCATTAGTAAGGTACACAACATGTATATCAAATATACCTTTCACTTTGCCATCCTTCTTATCGGCCAAATACTTGGGGCAGTTCCGCTTCTAGTGACCAGTCCCTTTGCACTAGAAGCACTCAGTTTTAGTCTTAGGTCCAGACTTGGGCTTCTTCCCAGGAGCAGCAACTTGCTTGCTATTCTTCTTGAACTTCCCCTTCTTACCTTTGCCCTTTTTCTTGAAACTAGTGGTCTTGTTAACCATCAACACTTGATGCTCCTTCTTGATTTCTACCTCCATAGCCTTTAGCATTGTGAAGAGCTTAGGATTTGTCTTTTCCATCCCTTGCATATTATACACTGGTACAACGATGTGCTATACAAACGGTTTTTAACCCCTTTCCGCGACGACATTTGGAACCGTCGCCAAGTGAGTGTGGGCGATAGGGGGTCCTTCCCACACGACCCAGAAATCGTCGGGGATAGGCCCTCCTGGGACACAGGCTGGGGCCGTGTGCGATCGGGCGAGGCATCGAAACCCAATCATTTCCGTAGGTATGTACATCCCACACGGTAATCCGAGAAAAACATTTCCGTAGGTATGTACATCCCACACGGTGAATCCCAGAAAATCATTTCCATAGGTATGTACATCCCACACGATGAATCCTAGAAAAACATTTCCGTAGGTATGAATATCACACACAGTTCTTTGTGTGGAAACGTTTGTGCAAGGTGGCCTAATGCAAACAGTTCGCTGCCGGAAGCCGCGTGTGATTGTTAGTTGATCGAACACACCTACTTTCTAGAAACCGCGCGGGTTGTTTGAGTTCATCGCCCACGGTGTTGTCTGACTAACCGTCTGCAATAGAAAACCCCAATAAGCAGGGTAATTAGCCTATTATTGATAATCCATGTACTAATCAAATAGATTTTTCTTATAAAACACGCCAGATATTTCATATCCGTATAAAAGCAACCAGGATTTCATAATCAAATTACATCAGATAGCTTCGGCACTCAGTTATGCCATTACACTACAGCACCAAGTTTCACATGCAGCATCAAAAACCTTTGGAAAGTAACATCATACACGGTAAATAGACAGATGAATCTCATCTGGGGAACTGCAGAAGCGGAAGGCAAATATTGAGCCTTCAATGATGTTGAATGTCCTTGCAACTTTAGGCCAATGGCTATGGATAATTTCCCTCCCAACCTTCGTCCTCTTCATCAAGACTTCAATATTGTACCGTGGGTGTTGAATGAATACCTTCCTCGCCTCTTGACCATGCAGGTGGTTTGAGACGTAGTCATCGGTGAACTGCTTTGAAAAGTACTGAAAACAAAGCTATGCATAAATCGTTGTTGTAAATTTTGAAATGGCGCAAAGGGTAAAAACAAGGTAAAAGAGTTGGTACCATTCTATAGTTGGCTGATGTCTTCTTCATTGTGCAAACAAAGATCTTTTTGTTATTCATCGCATGTTTCTTCATCCTAACAATCTTTTTGAGTTTCTTGACTTGACTGATATTCATGGACATCTCATTTCCCCATATGCAAAATGGGTCGAACAGTGGGTCTAAGCCTCTGACAGCAGAACCTACATGTGCAAGGCCAAATTGTAAGAAACCTAAATATTAGAATGATTCCTGCAACTTTACAATAATGTGCTATTAGCCAAAGGACCCTGCTTGAACAAACCTCGATGGTAAATCGCAGTGTCTCCCATTGTTTCCCTGCAACACACATAAGGAAGATCTTGATCAGGTTAACTGAGGGTTGCCATACTATCAATAGAATATGTATTGAGTACATCCAAATTCGATTGGTGTCACATGCGTAACAATACAAAATTGTACCCATAGCAAATGAAAATCAAATTGCAGAACTGAACCAAATAGTTAAATAGACAACAAACCAAATGAACCAAAATAGTTAACTGAGCATGACATTGCAGAATAGAAACATGTACTAGAAGATAAGACAGTTAACAAAACAAAGAATGCTTGAGAATAGTACTACAAAATGTAGCAATTGTTGGACCAAAGTGTTAACTGAACATTACATTTCAGAGGAGCAAACTGTTAACTGAACATCAGATCGCATATTAACATTACAGAGGACAAATCTCTAGAAGGCACTGGCAGTGGCCTCAAGAAAACAGCACGAACTGTATTTTAAAGTAGACAACCGCGTGGCGGTGTCGAAAGTGGCCTCGAAGACGAGGTGATCCTCCAAGATCTGGCGGTCGACATGCATGGCAGCCATAGCGACCTCATGCGCATGTACGACCGCATGCTACTGAGCTCCATGTTATACTGCGTGTAAAATGGCTGTGGGCGGCACTTAATTGGAGGAGGGAGGCAGTGATTTCGGTGGAAGGTGTCGCGCCGTCGGTCAGGGCATGTGGGACGAGTAAGAAGGAGGATGGTGTGGGTGGGTGTGGATTACCTGACCATATCGACAAGGCCGCGCAGCAAGAAGAAGGGTCGCTGGTGAGGACGCGGCACAACAATAAGAAGGGTCGCCGGCGAGGACGCGGCGCTGCAAGAAGAAGAGTCACCAGCGAGGAGGAGGCGCTGCAAGAAGAAGGGTCGTCGGCAAGGAGGCTGAGCTGCCAGTAAGTAGTAGTGAAGGTTTGAACTTGGAAAGCAAGGAGGAACAGTGGAAATGTGGATTTTGGTAGGAGGGATGGGGCGGGGAGATAGATATTTTCGCGGTGGCAAAAAAATTCGCTCGGTGCCGCGAGAAACTGGCGCGCAAGTGTGGTTCAAGCGGGGACGGTGGACTGTAGACGACGAAGCTTCTTGCGTAAGCCAGATAAGACAGTGTGCCAAGATATTTTATATCGCATCCTACACGATTCTTTCTAGTAAACTGTTTGTGCTATACCTGATTTTTTTCATTATGTTTTGAAAGACAAAATGGTGTTACGGAGGGAAAGGGTGGTGTTTGAATTGCTATAACATTTACGTACAGTGAACGTGCAACTAGTACATGAGTATCGTGTTTAAATTTGGAATTATTCCGGGTTCGTTTGGCATTTTTATGCATTAATTAAGTTTCTGGGCATTTAATGTGCATAATTCAAATTTGAACTACAAGCACATGCTCCAATGCACCAAAGTTTGTTCAAAAGTCACATGTGTGTCTTTGGGTGAATTTATAGGTCCCATGCAAGAAATGAGAATGAAATTCAAACTTCTGAGCATCGTGGCTTGGCCAGAAAGATTGAGAAATTGTGTTTTTTAATTCCTGTAAATCCAAAACACGTCTGAAAATCATGAAACTTGGCATGGTGTCATGACATGGCACCAACATGCTGCGGTAAATTTTTTGGCCGAATTGGGACAAGCTTTGTTGTAAACTTCTTGCAAACCAGAGCTTCCCTCAAGAAAGCTCGTGGTTCCGAGAGGGAACGTGTCACCTTTGTGCGAAACGAGATACGTACACGGCCTTCTCCCGCCTTAATTTTTTTACACAGACAGATTAGACCAAATAGAAGTATCGTGCTAAATTCTGGAATTATTCTGGGTTCGTTTGACATTTTTATACATTAATTGAGTTCCTACGCATTTAATGTGCATAATTCAAATTTGAACTACAAGCACATGCTCCAGTGCACCAAAGTTGGTTGAAAATTACATGTGTGTCCTTGGGTGAATTTCTAGGTCCCATGCAAGAAATGGGAATGAAATTCAAACATCTGGGTGTCGTGGCTCGGCCAAAAAGATTAAGAAACCTGTTTTTTTAATTCCTGTAAATCCAAAGCACGCCTGAAAATCATGAAACTTGGCATGGTGTCATGACATGGCACCAACATGCTGCGGTAATTTTTTTGGCCGAATTGGGACAAGCTTTGGTGTAAGATTCTTCCAAACCGGAGCTTCCCTCAAGAAGGCTCGTGGTTCCGAGAGGGAACGTGTCACATCCATGTGCGAAATGACATACGTACACTGCCTTCTCCCGCCTTAATTTTTTTACAAAGGCGGATTAGACCAAATAAAAGTATCGTGCTAAATTTTGGAATTATTTCGGGTTCGTTTGGCCTTTTTATACATTAATTGAGTTTCTGTGCATTTAATGTGCATAATTCAAATTTGAACTACAAGCACATGCTCCAGTGCACCAAAGTTGGTTGAAAAATCACATGTGTGTCATTCGGTGAATTTCTAGGTCCTGTGCAAGATAATGCGAATGAAATTCAAACATCTGGGCGTCGTGGCTCTGCCGGAGAGATTGAGGAACTTGGTTTTTAATTCTTATAAATCAAAAACACGCTTGAAAATCATGAAACTTGGCATGGTGTCATGACATGGCACCAACATGCTGCGGTAAATTTTTTGGGCGAATTGGGACAAGCTTTGGTGTAAGATTCTTGCAAACCAGAGCTTCCCTCAAGAAGGCTTGTGGTTCCGAGAGGGAACGCGTCACCTCCGTGTGCGAAACGAGATACGTACACTGCCTTCTCCCGCCTTAATTTTTTTACACAGGAAGATTAGACCAAATAGAAGTATTGTGCTAAATTTTGGAATTATTCCGGGTTCGTTTGGCCTTTTTATACATTAATTGAGTTTTCGCACATTTAATATGCATAATTCAAATTTGAACTACAAGCACATGCTCCAGTGCACCAAAGTTGGTTGAAAAATCACATGTGTGTCCTTGGGTGGATTTCTAGGTCCCATGCAAGAAATGGGAATGAAATTCAAACATCTGGGCGTCGTGGCTCGGCCGGAAAGATCGAGGAACTTGTTTTTTTAATTCCTATAAATCGAAAACATGCCTGAAAATTATGAAACTTGACATGGTGTCATGACATGGCACCAACATGTTGCAGTAAATTTTTGGCCGAATTGGGACAAGCTTTGGTGTAAGCTTCTTGCAAACTGGAGCTTCCCTCAAGAAGGCTCATGGTTCCGAGAGGGAACGTGTCACCTCTGTGTGCGAAACGAGATACGTACACTACCTTCTCCTGCCTTAATTCTTTTACACAGGCAGATTAGACCAAATAAAAGTATCGTGCCAAATTTTGGAATTATTCTTGGTTCATTTGGCCTTTTTTATAAATTAATTGAGTTTCTGCGCATTTAATGTGCATAATTCAAATTTGAACTACAAGCACAGGCTCCAGTGCACCAAAGTTGTTTGAAAAATCACATGTGTGTCCTTGGGTGAATTTCTAGGTCCCATGCAAGAAATGGGAATGAAATTCAAACATCTGAGCGTCGTGGCTCGGCCAAAACGATTCAGAAACTTGGTTTTTTAATTCCTGTAAATCCAAAACATGCCTGAAAATCATGAAATTTGGCATGGTGTCATGACATGGCACCAACATGATGTGGTAATTTTTCTGCCTAATTTGCGAAGCGCACACATTGACAATCAACATAGTCATTTTGAAACAAGTGCTATCATGTTACAAATCGAAAACACAAGTATTATTGAAACCGTGGGCATTCTACTTACCAATTACGTGCCGCCATGCGTCCCCTTTTTTACTGGCTAGGAGGTGTCATGTGGGGTAGCTATTTGAGTACGGGAGGCGTGCGATCAGACCCCTGCGCGTGATCATCGAGAGGAGAGCCCTTTGACCGCTACCCGCCGCGCACCTCCCTCCCAACGTCTCCATTAATGGCGCCCGAGCCCCTGTTCTACGGCGTGGCTATATGTCTCACTGGAATGAGATTTAAGAGAGAAAAATCAAAATTCGAAAAGAAAGTTTTGCACGGATCTTGATGTAAGATCTGACGGACCTATATAGCATCAACTGCGACTTATAGGAAGCATGATGAATATAAGGACGATGACAGTGGATAATAATTGTCTTACATATTTAGGAACATAACTAAAAAAGTCACATGCGGCAACACCCGAAATACACAAGGGCAAAAGAAGAAGGAAGACAACGATCTGGCTCGCTGATCTCTATGTTGTTGCAGGCCGCGGGAACTAGTCTCTAGGGCGAGCGGCGATGAGCTCTTTCTTGTCGTCAAGATGTTGCTTGAGAGCATCCACGGATTCCTCCACCAGCCTTCTGTGCTCGATGCGTAGGATGGCATTCTCGTCCATAAGTTTCTCGATGATGACGCCAGTCCTCTTCAACAAGGCAGTGGTCTCCTCCTGCTGCTCCGCACTTCCGATGATCTTCGTCCTCAGCAGGTCGCGCTCGGCCCGGAGCTTCGCATTGCTCTCATTTAGTTGCCGGATGACACCGGCAAAAGAGGCTTTCATGTCATCCTGCAACCTCGCCCAGCCGGTGATCTGATCCATCTGGCTATGGATGATCGCATGCATGCGCCTGTAAGAGTCCTCGACTGCCCGCGAGACATTTTCCCAGGCTGCCGCGGCGCGGGAGGACATCTCTGCTGCATTCGCAGCGCCGCGGGACATCTCTTCTACTTCCGTGGCACGGCCAGACCAGTCTGCCGCATCGATGGCATGGCGGGACCTGCGTGCTACTTCGGCGGCGCGACGGGACCTCTATGATGCTATGGCCGTGCGGCGGGACATGCTGGTTGCGTTCGCGGTGAGGCGGGACATCTCTCGTGCTTCTGCTTCCATGCTCGCATCTCCCTGGTGGCAATCTCTCGACCCAGAACTCACGCTGGCCATGGAAGACACAAAGGGAACAATGATGAATGACTTTGTTTTTGTGGATGAGGAGTTGGGGAGGAATGTGCAGTCATCTTCAAGTACTAGTATTTATAACCAAGTAGTAATACACTCCTAAGTGGGAAACCATTTATGTTTTGATCGGTGTGAACAGGTTTGCAATTTGGAATGTGACGGGACGCATCCTCAAAATTTACCGACGGTTATAAGTGTGGCACTATTCCCAGAAGGCGTAACGTGGGCACGTACGCCTTCTCTTCCACGTACATGGTGTTTGCACCATAGGGTGCACCGCAATAGGCAATGCCAGCACACGTCTTGTTCCAACAACCATGCGCGCTCATTATTACCATTGCGCACACTTCTTTTAATTAGAATGTGTGTGCCCGTCTAGCGCATACACATTGATCTATCTAACTGTTTCAGTTTGTTGTGGCTAATCGCAAACAGTTCATCCATGTGAAGTGTATGCCATCAATCGCAGACACTTTGATCTGGCTGACCCGTTTCTGTTCTGTTGCCTAATCGCAAATAGTTAATCCTTCTGAAGTGTATGCCCTCAATCACACACACCTTAATCTGGCTGACCGTTTCTTTTGTGTTGCCTAATCACAAACAGTTCATCTGAGTGAACCGTATGCCGTATATCGCACACGCCTTCATCAGGCTGCCCGTTTCTTTTGTTCCACCTCATCGCAAACAGTTCACTAGACTGAACCGTATGCCCTTTTAACATCCCAAAATTTCAATTTGGAATGTTATACATAGGTCATCCATGCATATCATATTTTATTGAATTTCGTTCTTGTGATCCTAGAAATCCTAAGCAACTCAAGGACCCTCAGAGAGAGCTGGAATTTTCCCTCGTTCTCATGTTTGAATTTTATCAAATATTGAAACAAGGATCACTTTGGTTTTAGTTATTTTTCTCCACCAAAAATATTTCATATTAAAATTATATGAGAGGAGATAACATGACTTCTCCAAAAATAAATGAAATGTTGGAGGAAAAATATTAAAATCAATTTGTATTTTTATTTGGGGTTTTATCGTTGTTTTATTTGAATTAGGAAAAATACGCGTTTTTCACAATTGCACTAGAGGCCCAAATAAATGTTCACCTTGTCCGGCGTATTTTTAGAGGACAGGGAAAATTTATTTTAGGATTTTTGGAGTCCGTTTAGTATTTCTTTACTTCGTTTTTCTGCGCGGAATTTTTTTTAAATAACCGACCTAACCGGGCCGTGTCCACCTAGGACTCCTGGCCCGGCCGGCCTTTATAAGCCGGGAGGCCCGACCCCCAGCAGCCCAGCGCCCCGCCTGAAACCATAAGCCGCCGCCGCCCTAGCACCGCCGCCGCACAAGCCGCGCCACCGCCGCGCGTAGCTGATGCCGCCTCGCCGCCGCGCCGCCGTGTCGCGCCGCTCGCCGGAGTTCGCCGGAGTTCGCCACCGTCGCCGCCGGTTTTCTTTGCCGATTCGGTTTTTTCGGTAAAAATCCTAGATCCGTTTTTTTAATAGATAGGTTCGGTTTTTATTTTATTTTTCCGGTTTAGTTATTTAGCGAATGCCCGTTCATTCGTTTTAACAAATGGTTTTCACCTTAACCACAGACAGCGAATTTTTGTTCGTTAGCCTGTTCGTGAGTTTTCTTTTTCCAGGGTTTTTTCGCGATTATTTTCGATCGCGATTTCTGCCCTGTTTTTCGTTTTAGTTTATCTTTTCGCTCGTTTATCGGAATCAGGCGATTCAAGCGCCTAGAGCTTCGTCTCGAAGCCCTCTTTTTGTTTAACCAACTTGAACAAGATTTTGCTACTGTAAAATTTGACTTTAGTCCAGATTAGTAATCAGATCTTGTTTCTTTCGCAGTTTGAGTTTTGTTGCTCCGTTTGATTCGATTCTTTTTGCAAACCGGAGTTCTTCGGTTTAACTTTCCGGTTAGATCTTCGTATTTTAGATTTATCCGTCATCTTTGCTTGATTGCTTATGTATGCTATTGTTTGTTTGCGATAGAACACCCGGAGTGCGAAGCGTGTGTCGGAGTAAATAACCATGGGTAGCCTAGCCGGCTCCCCCTAGCCCTTCTGAAAAAATTACGAGCCGATTCGGCCCTCAAGAATCCAAGACGTAGGGCCGCCTTCCCCTTGCCGGCTGTCTCCAGGCCGGCTATCGAAAGGCGGCCCGACTTCAGCCCTCATGAAGAGAAGCCGCGGGAGGGCCGGCTCCGAGAAGCCGGCCGCGAGAAGGCCGACTCCAAGAAGCCGGCTCCCATAAAGCGGTCAAGATTGTACCCTCGAAGTCTGCATCCACATAACGGTGATGTGACGGGGCATGGCTACAGTGAAGCCTGCCACCCCCGAATCCCGGAGCACGCCTGGCACAGTGCGTTGTACAGGTGGCCATGACCCGTCCGGCGCAGCACTGTTGCCACGTTGACCCTGATGTCATCCACGACGGGTTACCAGTACGGCCCACGGGCGGTGGGCCCCTTCGGGCAGAGAGACACCCGAAGGCGGCCAGACCTCCCCCAGTCGGCCCCCAAGATAGAGCCGGCTCCCCACAGCCGGCTTGCCACCTCCCTCGAAGAAGACGCCCCATTAAGGAGACAAGACGCGGTGGGGCTACAGTGATCGCCCATCGGGCAGCGGCACTGTAGCCACGCCCACTTCGGCGAAGCCCTCGCCACCAAGATTGAGCAACAGTAACCAGCCACAGACAAGGCCCTGACAGTGGGGCCTGCCTGTCGACCAAGGAGCCGGCAGCCGGCGGGACCCACTAGCCGGCGGGCCCCAGCAGCCGGCACAGAAGCCGGAGAGCGTAGACACAGACGGCTGGCCCCGCGCCCAGCCGGATTACCATTGTACCCCGGGGGTAGGCCTATATAAACCCCTCGGGGCATCCATGCAAAGGGAGATCAATCCCTGCTAGTCTCAGACACCACATAGGGAGGAGAAGAGAGCAAGCCGTGCCCTTCTTCCTCCTCTCGCCAACAGCTCAAGGAGCATTGTGTAGCTACTTGTTCATCTAGTGACCATGCGGAGACCCCGCAGAGCAGCAGTAGGGGTGTTATCTCCACGGAGAGCCCCGAAGATGGGTAAGATTCACCGGCGTGCATGTCTTTGCCTCATCCCGTTTCCAGGCACTGGCGACGTCTTACTGGCTCCCACAATGATAAGCCACTCGTTGGCATATGTCGCACCTACCACCCGACATTTGGCGCCCACCGTGGGGCTAGGTGCACCATCGTCCGGAGACCTGTTCTGGACGGGAACCCTCTTCCTCCTCCGCGAGCATAGCCAGCCCGGCACGCCCGATGGCGCTTACCACGACGTGCTACAAGGCGTCACCAACATCTGTGTGGCGAGCAGCCTCGCCAATCTCCTTGACAAGACTCTCATCTCTGACGAGCTCGCCCCCGACGCAGGCACCAACCACCTCGTCAACCTCCTCGGCCAGCTCCACGTCTCCGGCGAGCCTGCCGTGGACTTGGAGTCGGTTGGCTCCACCGATCCGATGCCTGTCGACTCCGATACGGCCTCGCTCGACACGTTCCCCACCAACGTCGCGATCTACAACGACCCGCTTCCCCGGGCCGATGGCTGCGATGCTGTCACCACCGAGGTGATGGTCATTGGCCACGGCGGCGCTTCTGACGAGAGCGCCCACGACGCCCCGCACGCGGCGGTCCACGACTTGTCCATCCCCCTCCCGGCCGATGCCGATGCTGAAGCACTGGAAGCTCGCCGCCTCGCCCTCCTCGCGGAGGGCCGGAAGTTGGTTTCCATTAGACGCCTCGCTGAGGCCCACCGATGCGAGGCCGACCGCGCCGCCTTTGGCACGCCGCCCCCAGGCGGGCCTAGCCGGGCCGGCATTGTCAGACAGCGCAGCGCTGTCGTCGCAGATATGCTAGGAGTCGACCGCCTAGTCTACGCTACTCCACTCGAGAACCTGCGCGCCGCCCAGGCGGCCGTAGACGAGCTAGATGGACTGGGGGCCGAAGAGCTCCCCCACATGACCCGACGCATCCAGCAGCTGACCGATGCAGCCGCGCAGCGGCATGAAGCCGACGCCCGCGCGGAAAGCCCTCCCCCGTGCCGAGATCACGGCGCGACATCCCGGACGCCGACTACGGGTAAAACCCGCGCACGGCGCGAGAAAGAACCGGCTGCCAGCCGAAGCCGAACCCGAATCTCCATTGAGCGAGACGCAGAAGGCCACCCCCGGGCCATGGAGTGGCGGGGCAACCTGCCTCCGCCCCGGCCCCGTGGAGAGAGATATCCCACCCCGCCGCCTGTTGCGCATCCGACTCTCAGCGGCCGGCTAGGTCGCCGCGAAGGAGTCGACGAGAACGACGCCCGCCATCGGATCGACCGCCTGGTGCGATCCCTGGCGCTAGAAGAAGAAGACGATGTCGGCCTGCCTTGCTTCGGCCCCCGCATCCGCGACGAGCCTTTCCCCAAAGGGTTCTCGCTCCCAAGAGACACGCCCAAGTACAATGGCTCCGTGAAGCCGGAAGATTGGTTGATCGACTACTCCACGGCGGTTAGCATAGCCAACGGCAACAGGCGCGTTGCCGTGAAGTACGTGCCCCTCATGCTGCAGGGCACGGTGCGGACCTGGCTCAACAGCCTCAAGCCATACAGCATCAACAGCTGGCTAGACTTCACAGAAGCCTTCGTCCGCAACTTCACCAGCACCTACAAGCGGGCTCCCAAGCCCAGACAGCTCTCCTTGTGCGTACAAGGCCCCGCCGAGTCCACTCGCAACTACCTCACGCGTTGGGCCGAGCTCCGCAACTCTTGCGAAGGGGTGCACGAGGTGCAAGCCATAGAATACTTCACTGCCGAGTGCCGAGAAGGCACCCTCCTCAAGCACAAGCTCCTCTGCGACGAGCCGACTACCCTCGACGAGCTTCTGATCATAGCGGACAAGTACGCCACCGCCGACTCCTCAATGAAGACCGAACTCCGGGTAGACGCGTCCGGAAAGGTACTCAACCCGGCGCCCAAGACGCCGGCTGGGGACTCCGGCCGACGCCCACACCAGAACGACCACAAGCGCAAGGGCCCGGTGCCGCCCTCCACCAGTCGGCAGGTGGCCACAGTCGAAGACGAGCAGCCCGAAGCACGGCCCGCACCCAAGAAGCAGAGGGGCGGCAAGCCGGCTTGGCAGCCGGCCTTCTCCTACGAGCAGACTCTCGACACCCTGTGCAAGTTCCACAGCGGCGCGAAGCCGTCCAACCACATGACCTGGAAGTGCCACTGGCTCACCCGAATCTCTAAAGGCGAAGGGCTCGCGCCGCCTCCGCCTGCCAGTTCGCCGCCTCCGGCTCCGCAGCCGCCGGCCGCTCGGCCCGCAGTCGGAGCCGTGCACGATGAGTTCCCCGACAAGCATGCCGCCTATATCATCTTTACAAGTCAGCCCGAAGACCGGTGCAGCAAACGCCGAGAGCACCAAGAAGTCAGCATGGTTGCTGCCAACCCCGCCGAGCACATGCACTGGTCAGAAAAACCTATCAGCTAGAGCCGGACCGACCACCCAGAGGTGATGTCGTCTCCCGGCTCTTATGCATTGGTTTTGCATGCCACCCTTGCAACGGATAGACGCACTGCCCGATTCTCCCGCATGCTGATAGACAGCGGGAGCAGCATCAACATCCTGTACCGCGACACCATGGAGAAGCTGAATGTCAAGACGAAGCAACTCATGCCTACTCGGACTGTGTTCCATGGCATCGTACCCGGCCTGTCCTGCGCCCCCATTGGCAAGATCAAGATTGATGTACTTTTTGGGGACAAGGAGCATTTTCGCCGGGAAGCGATCTGGTTTGAAGTGGTGGACCTGGAGAGCCCTTACCATGTATTGCTTGGCTGACCTGCCTTGGCCAAGTTCATGGCAGTTCCCCACTATGCATACCTCAAGATGAAGATACCGAGCACCAAAGGCGTCATCACCATAGCCGGCGATTACAAGAAGTCCTCTGAGTGCGCAGCAGCCAGCAGTCGGCTGGCCGAGTCCCTTGTGATTGCCGAAGAAAAGAAGATGTTGGAACGAGTCGTGGCCATGGCCGGCAAGCAGTCGGCCTTGTCCCCCGATCCCAAGGAGCATGATGCTCAAGGATCTTTCCAGCCGGCCAAGGAGACGAAGAAGATACCTCTTGACCCCGAGCACCCAGAGAGGTTTGCCGTCATCGGGGCAAACCTAAACAGCAAATAGGAAGGCGAGCTCGCCGATTTCCTCTGTGAGAATCGGGACATCTTTGCATGGTCCCCCAAGGACATGCCGGGCGTCCCGAAGGAATTTGCCGGGCACAAACTACACGTCCGAGAAGACGCAAAGCCAGTCAAACAGCCCCTCCGCCGACTGTCGGAGGAGAAACACAGGATTGTGGGAGAGGAGATAGCCCGGCTTCTGGCAGCCGGCTTTATTATGGAAGTTTTCTTTCCAGAGTGGCTCGCCAACCCGGTCCTCATGCTAAAGAAAAACAACAAGTGGCGCATGTGTATAGACTACACGAGCCTCAACAAGGCCTGCCCCAAAGATCCCTTTGCCCTGCCAAGGGTTGACCAAGTGATAGACTCCACGGCCGGATGCGAGCTGTTGAGTTTCTTGGATGCTTACTCAGGGTATCACCAGATAAAGTTAAATCCGGCAGACCGCCTAAAGACCGCCTTCATCACGCCATTCGGAGCCTTCTGCTACCTGACTATGACATTCGGCTTGAGAAATGCCGGTGCCACTTTTCAGCGTTGCACGCAGAAGTGCCTCCTCAAGCAACTCGGCAGAAATGCCCACGTCTACATAGACGACATTGTAGTGAAGACGGAGAAGCGCGGCACCTTGCTGGAAGACCTCAAGGAAACATTTGAGAACCTACGCCGGTTCCAAATCAAGCTTAACCCCGAGAAATGCGTGTTCGTGCCAGCCGGCCAGCTCCTAGGCTTCCTGGTCTCTGAACGCGGCATCGAATGCAACCCAGTAAAGATCAAGGCCATTGAGAGAATGGCGATTCCCACCAAACTTTGAGACGTCCAGAAGTTTACCGGATGCTTGGCCTCCCTGAACTACCCGCACTACCAGAAGATGTTCTACGGCGTGTACTTCGTCGCCAAGAAGCTGAAGCCCTACTTCCAAGAGCATCACATCACGGTTGTATGCACTGCCCCGCTGGCCGAGATCATAGGCAGTCGGGATGCATCCGGCCGGGTGGCGAAATGGGCCATCAAGCTGGCCCCCTACACGATCTTCTACCAGCCTCGCACTGCCATCAAGTCCCAAGCATTGGCCGACTTCCTCGTCGACTGGGCCGAGACCCAGTACCTACCGCCGGCTCCCGACTCCACTCATTGGTGCATGCACTTTGATGGGTCCAAGATGCGCACCGGCTTGGGATCCGGCGTCATCCTCACCTCTCCCAAAGGCGACAAGCTCAGATACACGCTGCAAATTCACTTTGCCGCCTCCAACAACGTGGCCGAGTATGAGGCGCTCATACACGGGCTCCGGCTTGCCAAAGAACTCGGCATTCGCCGGATCCTATGTTATGGCGACTCGGACTTGGTGGTCCAGCAATCATCCGGCGACTGGGATGCCAAGGACACAAATATGGCAAGCTACCGCTTCCTCGTTCAGCAGATCAGTGGGTATTTTGAAGGATGCGAGTTCCTCCACATACCACGAGCCGACAACGAGCCAGCTGATGCCCTGGCTCGAATAGGCTCCACTCGGCAAGCAATACCAACCGGTGTCTCTCTACAACGCCTCCTCAAGCCGTCTATCAAGCCGTCTCCAGAGTCCGATTCCATCTTCGTGCCGCCTGACCCCGACGCAGCCGGCTCGAAGAACCAAGCAGGTGACCTGGGGACTTCGATAGTCGGCCAGGGGGTATCAGCAGGCGGCTCGGGGACTTCCGTAGTTACGCCCGACCCGGGGACTGCCTCACCCGGCTCAGGGACTGCGGTAGTCGGCTCGGAGACTACACCAACACAACAGGCGGCGGCCGACTCTAGCAATTCACCGCCCAGCCCGCCCGCCCTCGTCACAGTAGCCGTTCTGGCAATAGAAGAAGTCGCAGCTCCATCATGGGCTCAATCCATCCTCAACTTCCTAATAAACCAAGATCTGCCAGCTTACGAAGTAGAGGCAAGACAAGTCCAACGCCGAGCTGGAGCATACACAATCGTCAACAGAGAACTCGTCAAGCGCAGTGTCACTGGAGTCCTCCAGTGATGCGTTGAGGGCATTGCAATCCTCAGGGACATCCACCAAGGAGAATGCGGCCACCATGCGGCCTCAAGATCACTCGTCGCCAAAGCCTTCCGCCATGGTTTCTTTTGGCCGACTGCTTTGGATGACGCCAAGAAGTTAGTTAAACATTGCAAAGGGTGCCAACTCTTCAGCTCCAAGCAACACATGCCGGCTTCAGCACTCAAGACCATTCCCCTCACTTGGCCCTTCGCCGTTTGGGGACTGGACATGGTGGGCCCATTCAAGACGGCGCGCGGCGGCATGACACATCTGCTTGTCGCCGTGGACAAATTCACCAAATGGATTGAGGCCAAGCCGATCAAGAAGCTGAATGGGCCGACTGCCGTGACATTTATCACAGATATAACAACTCGGTACGGCGTACCACACAGCATCATCACCGACAATGGCACGAATTTCGCCAAGGGAGCCTTGGCACGTTTCTGCGCGACGCAAGGCATCCGGTTGGACCTAGCGTCCGTCGCCCACCCGCAGTCAAACGGCCAGGTCGAGCGAGCCAACGGCCTCATCCTTTCCAGCATCAAGCCCCGACTGATCGTACCACTGGAGCGTTCGGCCGGCTGTTGGCTCGATGAGCTGCCGGCTGTCCTCTGGAGTCTGCGCACTACACCAAACAAGTCAACCGGCTTCACTCCTTTCTTCCTCATATATGGTGTCGAGGCGGTCATCCCAACTGACACCGAGTTCGACTCGCCTCGGGTAACCATGTACACGGAAGCCGAGGCCAAGGAAGCACGAGAAGACGGCGTCGACCTGCTGGAAGAAGGCCGGCTGTTAGCTCTCAGCCGGTCCGCCATCTATCAGTAGGGCCTGCGCCGCTACCACAGCCGGAAGGTCAAGCCAAGATCCTTCCAAGAGGGCGATCTTGTGCTCCGGCTGATCCAGCGAACAGCCGGCCAGCACAAGCTCTCGGCCCCTTGGGAGGGCCCCTTCATCATCAGCAGAGCCTTAGGCAACGACTCCTACTACCTGATCGACGCGCAGAAGCCGAAGGCACGAAAGAGAGACGACTCCGGCAAGGAGTCGGAATGACCATGGAACGCCAACCTCCTCCGAAGGTTTTACAGTTGAAATGCAGTATGTATCACGCTAACTTTTGTACTAAGTTCGAGACAATAGGCCCCCCGAGGAGAGCTCGGGGACTGCCATCTTTTGTCTATGAAATGAAAAGTATCATGCTTATGGCCTTGTCATTGCATTCACTTTTTTCCGTCCGGCACCGGGGTCGACTAGTCGGCCCGGGGACTGGCCGCCTGGAGTTATATTAGAAGTCCTACCCGCAGTCAGACAAGTAGTGTGTCGGCTCCCAAGCTTTCTCTTGCCAAAAGTCGCAGTTCGAAGAACCGGCTGTCCGGCTAGCAAGAGTTAAGGGCAGGAACGGGTGCCCACACGAAAAACGGCTAGGGACTAACGGACTAATATAACAAAAGCCGGTTTTTCTCCCACCACCGACCGGCTACCAGAGTAGCCGGCCGGCCGGCTTCCATTCACCTTGCTCCAATCTAAGAAAGCTCGAGTACTTGCCTTCCCAGAAGGGGAAGGCGGCAAAGGAAACAGCCTAAGGATAAAAAGCATACATGAATGGAAACCAAGCACGCAATAATATTTACATAAAAGACCTTCAAAAGGCCAGCATTCGACATAGTTTGAATACACCCCCAGTGGGTGGAACTGCGCAAGTTTGATAAAATCGTTCAAAAGGCAACAAGCAGGAAAAAAGAAAGACGACAGACTAAGCCAAGGGAGCGACTGGCGAGTCGGGCAGGTCGGTGGAGATGGCAGTGCCGGCTGGAGGAGTGGCCAGCTGGCGAACCTCGGCATGATCACCGCCTCCCGCAGAGGGCGCGCTAGCACGCGCCTCGTTGTTGGAGGCACGATCAGGCTGAGGCTGGTTGGCCGCTTCACCGGCCGGCTCAATGTCTTTGCCCTCCTCTCCTTCGTCGTCTTCGCCTTCATTGCTGGAGGCGATCTCCTCTGCCGAGTCTTCACCCGTTGCCGGGTCCAGCCCGAACCACTCCTCCGGCTGGGCAGCGCCGTCATCATTAATTTCAGGAGTGAAGACGCTGATGTCAGTACACTCGGCGATCGTTGAAGCGCACTGAGCGATAGCCGGCCGCACCTCCTCCAGCTCTTCGTCGGCCTCCAGCCGCCAGGTGCGCAGCTGGTCCAGGTTCAGCCCCGGATACCAAGCTCGGACGAACTCCAACGCCCGCCCAGCTCCAAGCCGGGCCGCTGATGCTTTCCAAGCCTCGAAGCAGCCAACGGCAACTTCCAGCCAGTTGGCAGTCCGACTCGGGGTGCGGGGAAACGTCTCGCTTGGCCAGAGGGCGGCCAACACCTGCGCCCCGGCGCGCTAGAGGCGGCGGAGCATACGATGAGCCGGCTGCAGCCGCGCTTGGACCGCCAAGAGTTTCTCCTCAAGCGTCCGACTCGCGTCCGGCGCGATGTCGGCCCCCGCCTAACGGCGCGCTTCACGATGGGCCTCGATGGTTTGGGTAGCAAAGACGGAGTAGCCGGGAAAGTAGTCTGCACAGAGAATAAAAAGCAGCACAAGTCAGAACACAAATCAGGCGGCAAGGGGCATGCAAGGAGCGAGGAAGGCGGCTTACCGTCGATCAAATCCTCAATACGGCCGAAGCCTTCATTCAGCGCTTGCCTGGTCTCAGCCCAGCCCGCCGCTTCGGTCTCGAACTCGGCCTTCAGGGTGGCTTCGTTATCCTGCGCCTTCTTCAGGGCCGCCTTGTGGCTCTCCTCCTGGTCAGCCAGCTTCTTGGTCAGGCGGTCGTGCTCCAGGACCAAGGCGTCGTACTCAGTTTCCTTGGCGCGAAGGGCGGCCTGTGCCTCGCTGAGCTGCCCCCTCAAGTTGGCATTGGCTCCTGCAAGCATGAAGACAAAGGAAAAATTAATAAGGGGAAGTCATCAAGGAAGATCCGACCCAGCTGCTCAGCAGTCGGCCCGAATCTCAGGGACTACACCCAGTGGGTGCCCTGACGCGCCCCCAAAGGAGATGAACGAGACAAACACGCACTCCGGCTGCTGGTCTGGTCCTCGGTTCTTCGGCCCAGCTCCTGAGCCTGGGAGTTGAAGGCGGCTGCGCGAAGGTTATGATACTCCGGGAAGATTATATAGGAGGCAAGGATAAGTTAAGTTGTCAGGACCTAGTAAGTACCAAACCGCCTGTGCAGCAGCCGGCTTGGAACTCGGGGACTACACCCAGTGGGTGCGCTGACGCGCCCCCACGGAAGAAATCGAAAGAGCAAAATAACCAAGGACAGAAGACTCACCCGGATGACGGCCCGCGTCGAGAGAAACTCTTGAGTGTATCGCTGCAGCGAGGCGGCCTGAGCTTGAAGCCGGTTCCGGACCTCCTGGGCCGCCGTGTTCAGCTCGCCCGTCCCCCCGCTGGGAGTCCACTCGGACGTGCTGACGCTGGACGTCTCCAGGGCCTCCGCCATCTAGCTAGCGCCCGCTGCCCGATGCGGTTCCGGCGCGGAGGCGCCACCCCCTGCGCACCGGCACAATGCCGGCTGCACCTCGAGGCCGGCCCCTGCCGCCGGCTCGCCCCTGGACGGCTGCTCTGGCGCCGCAGCTGATTGGCCGCTTTGGCCCGCTCCAGTCGGCGCCTTCTGCGACGCCCCCTCCACGAGGATCACGGGATCCTCCCACCTCTCCATCACCGGCGGGCCTTGGTCGACCTCCTCCGACGGGGGCACGGGAACGTCGGGGGCCACGGCGCGGAGGGGAACAACGAGCAGCGGAGGCCGGTTGTGCGAAGCCTCCGCCTCCGTCTCCGCGGCTGCCGCCTTCACCCGGGCCTTGGCCGCTGAGTCGGCCTGCTCCTTCGTCGCCTGGGCGGTCCTTCGCTCGCCGCCTCCCGCTCCTCCCGTGCCTCCCGCGCATTCCGCTCCGTGGCCTCCTTAAGGTCGGCGCGGGGATCCACGCGGCGGGAGCTTGAGGACCCTCCAGTCGGCCCGACTATGGAGCCGCCAGGACCTCGCTCGAGAGAAAGCGGCGCCCTGTCCGGCAAGAAAAGAAAGGTTTAGAAGAGTTTCGGACGAAGAAGACAAAAAAATATATACGCAAGACATTCGACGACTTACGCAGAGATCGCCTGCGGCTGCTTCACCGCCTTGCAGAAGCAGGCCGCCTTCGCGGCCGCCTCATCCCGCTTGGTCGCCGCCGTGGAGGCCTTGGATTTTTTCGGCCGGCTGCCGAAGAAGGTCGACGCGGCCCGGCGCTTCTGCGTGCCGCCACGGGCAGCCGGCATGACAGATGAGCCCGCGCCTTGATGATCGGGCGCCGGCTGGCGGTGCGGGGCGACTTCAACCTCGTCGTCATCCGGCCAGTCCTCGAAGCTGGCCCTGAGTCACGTGCCTCCGGCCTCATCGCCTTCCCCCATGATGGCGTCTTCCATGGCGGCCGCTCCCAGGTCCGGATCAACGGCGTCGTCCACCGTGCGGTCAGGGAGGAGCTGGCGCTCTACCCCCGCGGCCCCGGCTGTCGGAGGGAGAAGTGGGTTCTGCAAAAGGCAAACGAACTGATCAAGAGTCGGCTATCATGAGGCCGGCTACAAAAAGGAAGAAAAGAAGAAAGAACTTATGGCAGGCCTAGGTTTGGCGCGGGAATACGGCTCTTTGCCGTATCGCCAATCCACGACGAGCTTGTAGTTGGAGATATAATTCACCATGTAAGACACCTCTGCATGAGGCATCTCCCTGGTGCTCAGCCGGCACGGGTCAAAGCGGCCGCTCATTTGGCAGATCATGTGAGGCCGGCCTTGGAGCGGAAGAACCCGGCGCTCCACGAAGGTGGCCACCAAGTCGGCTCCGGTCAGGCCCTCCGACTGGATCATCCCCGAAGCCGGGAGACGGCTGCGTTCCCGTCCTGAGACAGCGACCTGGCCTGGTAGCTCCACGAAGGCTGCCTCCCAGCCGGCGGGCCGGCTACGTAATCCGGCAGGTTGACGTAGTCGCCTTGCTGGGCGACGTTCTTCATGTAGAAATAAGACTTCTGCCAAAGCTTCACCGACTGGATCAGCGGAATGGACAGGAATGGATTGTTCTCGCTCGCCCGCCTCATGGCAATGAAGGCTCCGCGGGGGGCGGGCACGCCCGCGACGACGGTGCCGAGCTTGCTTTGGAAGAACTCCCCCCAGAGCTTGAGCGTGGGGAGAACTCCAAGAAAGCCCTCGCACAGGGTGACGAAGGCCGACAGCAGCATCACCGCGTTGGGCGTGAGGTGATGCGGCTGGAGGTGGTAGAACTCGAGGAAGGCTCGAAGGAATCCGCTCGCCGGGAGGCCGAAGCCGCTCAGGCAGTGCGAGCAGAAGATCACCCGCTTGCCCTCCTCCGGTGCCGGCGAAATCTCCCTCGCCGGCGCTTGACGAACCCGCACAAGGTCCTCGCCGGGCAGACGCCGCATCCGGCGGAGGAACTCGACGTGGTCCTCGTGGACGTTGGAGCCATCCCACGAGCTCGACAGCGCCATGGGAGCGATGCGGCGGGGAGCAAGACGAAGCGACGGCGGAACGGTGCGACAAAGAGTTGCTGCGGTGAAGAGAAGAAGAAGGAGGGCGAGAAGGGGCGGAGTAAGGGAGAGCGCGCGAGCCTCTGCCGCTCCCCCTCCTCCTCCTACTTATAGACCGCGCGGCGGAGCCGAGGAGGCGCGGCGTGGGGGAACGTCGGGATCAACTGCGCCCACTCCCCCACGTCCCGCGATTATTGTGCCTTGATGGCAGAATAAAACCGCAGCGGGAAGGCGAGTGGTCCATGTGGGCCGCAGAAGATCCGCGCTCGGACCGAGGCCTGCGAGTGGCGGGCCCGGGCCTGCGGCGGCGTCCCGTCGCGCGCGTACGTTGGCAGGATTTCCTCGCCACGTGGCCCGCGTTCCCGCCTACGAGAAACGGAGCTTTTCCGAAGACGGCGCGCATGAGCAAAGCCGGCCCCTCAGGATAGGAAGCTAACCTAGCTTCTCATCCCTTTGTCAGCCTCGAAGCTCGATCAGCTTCGGGGACTACTGTCGGAGTAAATAACCATGGGTAGCCTAGCCGGCTCCCCCTGGCCCTTCTGAAAAAATTACGAGCCGATTCGGCCCTCAAGAATCCAAGACGCGGGGCCGCCTTCCCCTTGCCGGCTGTCTCCAGGCCGGCTATTGAAAGGCGGCCCGACTTCAGCCCTCATGAAGAGAAGCCGCGGGAGGGCCGGCTCCGAGAAGCCGGCCGCGAGAAGGCCGACTCCAAGAAGCCGGCTCCCATAAAGTGGTCAAGATCGTACCCTCGAAGTCTGCATCCACATAACGGCGATGTGATGGGGTGTGGCTACAATGAAGCCTACCACCCCCGAATCCCGGAGCACGCCTGGCACAGTGCGCTGTACGGGTGGCCATGACCCGTCCGGCGCAGCACTGTTGCCACGTTGACCGTGATGTCATCCACGACGGGTTACCAGTATGGCCCACGGGCGATGGGCCCCTTCGGGCAGAGAAACACCCGAAGGCGGCCAGACCTCCCCCAGTCGGCCCAAGATAGAACCGGCTCCCCACAGCCGGCTTGCCACCTCCCTCGAAGAAGACGCCCCATTAAGGAGACAAGACGCGGTGGGGCTACAGTGATCGCCCACCGGGCAGCGGCACTATAGCCACGCCCACTTCGGCGAAGCCCTCGCCACCAAGATTGAGCAACAGTAACCAGCCGCCGACAAGGCCCTGACAGTGGGGCCTGCCTGTCGACCAAGGAGCCGGCAGCCGGCGGGACCCACTAGCCAGCGGGGCCCAGCAGCCGGCGCAGAAGCCAGAGAGCGTAGACACAGACGGCTGGGCCCCGCGCCCAGCCGGATTACCATTGTACCCCTGGGGGGTAGGCCTATATAAACCCCCCGGGGCATCCATGCAAAGGGAGATCAATCCCTGCTAGTCTCAGACACCACATAGGGAGGAGAAGAGAGCAAGCCGTGCCCTTCTTCCTCCTCTCGCCAACAGCTCAAGGAGCACCGTGTAGCTACTTGTTCATCTAGTGACCATGCGGAGACCCCGCAGAGCAGCAGTAGGGGTGTTATCTCCACGGAGAGCCCCGAAGCTAGGTAAGATTCGCCGGCGTGCATGTCTTCACCTCATCCCGTTTCCAGGCACCGGTGACGTCTTACTGGCTCCCACAATGATAAGCCACTCGTTGGATATGTCGCACCTACCACCTGACAGCGTGCTATTACGAGTCTTTAGGATTTGCAGATCGTCGGCAAGGCAAGTAACACTTTGATCATACCCCTTTATCACCCAGTTTTTATGCATTAGTTTCAACCTTCACACATTGCATGAGTAGGATCTCTTAACATGTGGGTCTGGAAGTAGATAATGAGGTAGAACATATTACCTGTTTTATTATCAAACCCTTGGGAGTTACTTCTACGTTATGCCTATATTGCCATGCTATGCTCGTAGACGTGGTTTGGGTTTGAGTGTATGCATGACAGATGTGAGTTGTTAATTAATGGTTCAACTTAAGGTGGAAACTTTTAATACACATCTGGGTGGATTGCTTGTGCGCACCCGGAGAATCCAGGGTTGTCCTAGGATATCCCGGAGTACCCATGTGATTATCCTACGGTCCGCCACCCAGGCTCAAAGGGATCATAACACTATTCATGCTAGAAACTTCCGTGTGCATCCACAAGTCATTATGGGCTCTGGCATAATTGAGTAAGTTGCGTGAGTTCTTGAAGAGGTGGACTAGCAGATGTAGGGGATTGTAGGTGTACCGGTCCGCCCGCAGTAAAGAGCAAATGCTTCTGAAAGATTGTGTCTTGGTCATCCGTTTCTCAAACACCCTGTAGTGCGAGAAATCCAACGGAGGAGATCGAGTCTTGTGGGGAAAAGTGTGCAAACCTCTGCAGAGTGTACAAACTAATCATGGTTAGCCGTGTCCCCGGTTATGGACATCTTGAGTATCTGGTTCTTGGATTATCATATGGATCTCATCACTCTAAAAATAATTTGTTGGGTTGATAATTACTTTTAATTGGGATTGAGTTGGAGGAACCTTCTCAATATTGTTCAACCACCATGATAGTTAAATAAAATATATTCCTTTGTAGTAGGGAAAAATTGGCTTTTCGCAAAACATATTAACCATACAGCCTCCACCAGCCATATATGCATATAGTGATAGCTTTTATCTGTTCATTACTCTCCTGTGTTACATTGCTAGCATATTCCATGTGCTGGCCTGTTTTCGGGCTGCAAAGTATCATGTTGCAGACTTTTCAGACGAGGAGTAAGGTGCGATAGGTCGTTTGTCATGCACTCAGCCATGTCGTTCGAGTTGATGGACTCACTTTATCTACCAAGCCTTCCGCTGTTATCGTATTAGATGACCTTAAGCCATATTTATTGTAATAAGTTCTCTCTTGAGACATTCGATGTAATAAGTGTGTGATTGCCACTCTGTTATAAATCCTTCGGGTACTGTGTGTGTCAGCATTACCGATCCAGGGATGACACTGAAGCACAAATACTTGACCGTTTGAGGTCGGGTCTCTACAAGATGGTATCAGAGCACACGCTGAATGTAGGACACGACCACTAAGAAAAGCCATAGGCCACTCTTCTCTACTTATTTCTGACTCCTCTCCATTTTCTACTCTTTAGGATGGCTGTGACGCCCCAAGACCGGAGCTTCAGGTGCCTTATAGGGTTTCCGGGTTTTCGTCATGTGAGTTGTTGGTTTATTGCTTTCATCTTTGCATCATGTGCATTGCATCATGTCATAAATCTTTTGCATCTCAACTAAATAAATTGCATAGATCTCTGATCTATTTAAATCGAGGGAAGGGTGACTTCTCTTTATAACATATCCTCCCAATAGTAGGGAGCTATTTTAAAAAATCCTTTATTTTGGAATTCACCTTAACACATTTGCAAAATCCCAATGCTTTAGTCATCACGACTCTTGGCCTCTAACTTTGCCATATGTCCTTTCGTCATTTTCCGGAGCTCCACCTATATTCTCAACATTTTTGGGCACTTTGAAAAACCTGTCCCAGTTCAAACCTTTTGAATTAAATTCAAAGGAATTTGAATTTAATCTTTCAAACTTGACCTTTTCTATTTTCCCGGACCGTGCACATTTTTCCGAGTCCGTGAAATTATCCCCGTGACCAAATTCTTCCTCTAACCTTCTCTTGTCTCTTTTCCCTTCTCTTATTTTCTTTGTTTTTGTAAAGAGAAGGAGATGGGAGAGAGAAGAGACCGGCTGGGCCTCCCAGCCCAGCTGCAACCTGCCAAGCCAGCTCCATCCGCGCTGGCCCATTTGGCCCAAGGCCTCCCGCAGCCCACTGCCCTAACCCTAGCGCTACCTTAGCCCGATCCTTCGCTCCCTCTCCCCTTGTTCGATCTCTCCTGTTTTCCCCTCGCTGCGCCGCCAGGAGAGCTGTGGCTCGATCCATCTCTCCCTCTCATTCTGTGCCCCACTGCCTCCCACACGAGAGGTGGAGGCATGGCCTCGATCCCCTCCTCTCGAACCCGCTCGCAGACCCTCTGCTCGATCCATTCTCTCTCCCTCGTTTCCTCCCAACGCTGCCGTGCACCACACACACACCCGCACAGCGCCCCGTAGCCAGTGCCAGGAGCTCGCCTTCCCTTCGCCATGGCCTCACAGCCCGATCCCCATGGCGCCATGGTCGCCGCCAAGCTCTGCACGCCAAGCCCTGCCCGACCTCCTCCTACGCCGTCGCCTCGCCATGGAGCAGCTTCGCTCGGACCTCTTCTGCGCCTCCACACCTCGGCCTCCTCATCACGGCTGCGCCCGTTCCCGGCCACCGGTGCCCTTGCCGGAGCCACCTTGCCTCGCTTCCTCTTGCAGGTCCCGAGACACAAGCCCCGACGCGACCGCCCTTGGCTCGCCTGCCTTGCCTCGCGCGACCCGCATGGCCGCCAGCCATGGAGGCCGCCATGCTGGCCTACAGCTTCGCGCACACCGACGCAAGTTCCACTACCATCGGTGTGCATTTTGCCAAGTCCGACTATGACATGAACGGCTACACGAAGACCCTCGAAGACTTCAGATTCGACAAGTCCGATGACGCTCTTGTACAACTACGTTGCCGTGTCTGGGACCGGCAAGACCAACGACGCGGAAATGCTAAGTACCCCTACGCGCGAAGACGCCTAAGACCATTTCGGGATTCATCAAGTACCGCACGAACGTCAAGTACCAGGACGTCGAGGACACGCCAAGTTCATCTACGTGCGTGTACGACTACAGATCCGGGGTGCGTCTAGTACCTCTCCGAACAAACGTGAATGAATGCCGTCGCAAGAACGGGACGGAGAGTCCGAAGACCCCAAGTACCACGACACCAATGACATGAACATCTACGGAACATGTACGACTACTTCCATCTCCGAAGAACCGAGTAACGAAACCGTCAAGTTCGTCTATCGCCTACATGTACAACTACCGTCGCCGAGATCGCGAGAACCTCTACCATCGACCCTAGAGCATGCGAGAACGACTACTTCCACTACGAACGTCCCGAGAACATCTACTTCCTCTACTTGGCACCGAACGAGAACCGTCCCGTTTGCACACTTCGAAGGTATAACCTCGAAACGACGCTCGTGAATGAACGCATGTGCGTTGTATGAAATGATCGCATTTGCACCATGCCCGACATGTTTTCTTGCATGTTCCCCGTTGCCATACCGTTGTCTCGTGGGACACCCGGTAATCGGGAGCACCCCACCATCCTTACATGACACGCTCCCGTCACTTTCTTTTGCACCGACGTCTCAATGAGTTGTCGGAACCGGAACGTTGTCGTGGCACCGTTTCATTATCGTTGCCGTGGCACCCCTTTCGTTTCCGCCACGATGACAAATGCTTCATATAATGCTCTTGTCAACATTTTTATAAAACTTGCATAAACTTGCACATGTCATTCTCATGATGATAATAACATTTAAATGGTTAAATTTGTTGTTTGCTTTAAATTACTAATGCATATGGGGTTTTACCGGGTTTGTTGTTTGTTATATCCGGCCCCATTTAAATTGTTTAGATGGTATAGTTTTTGTTATGCTTCACCTCTTGCCATGTTAACCAACCTTTAATATTGTTGAGTACCTAACCGGGAGTGAACTAAATAATTGTTGTGGTGTTCCGTCAATATGCAACTCGTTGCATATTGAGCTCCACTTAACTTGTAGTTTTGTTTGTGCCCTTTTCCATGCCATGCCTCATTAAACCGGACATGCATCATACTTGGTTGTGCATCATGTCATGCTTATGTGGTGGTTGTTTACTATGTTGTTTGCTTCTTTCCGGGTTGTTTTCCCTCGTTAGCTTTGGTTCCGCTCCGGAGTTGTGAGGATCCGTTCGACTTTGTCCGTTTGTCTTCTTCATGGACTCGTTCTTCTTCCTTGCGGGATCTCAGGCAAGATGACCATACCCTCGAAATCACTTCTATCTTTGCTTGCTAGTTGCTCGCTCTTTTGCTATGCCTATGCTGCGATACCTACCACTTGCTTATCATGCCCCCCATATTGTTAAGCCAAGCCTCTAACCCACCTTGTCCTAGCAAACCATTGTTTGGCTATGTTACCGCTTTGCTCAGCCCCTCTTATAGCGTTGTTGGTTGCAGGTGAAGATTGGAGTTTGTTCCTAGTTGGAGCATGGATATTTTGTTGGGATATCACAATATCTCTTATTTAATTAATGCATCTATATACTTGGTAAAGGGTGGAAGGCTCGACCTTATGCCTGGTGTTTTGTTCCACTCTTGCCGCCCTAGTTTCCGTCATATCGGTATTATGTTCCCGGATTTTGCGTTCCTTACACGGTTGGGTATTATGGGAACCCCTTGACAGTTCGCTTTGAATAAAACTCCTCCAGCAAGGCCCAACCTTGGTTTTACCATTCGCCACCTAGCCTTTTTTTCCTTGGGAGTCACGCATCCCGAGGGTCATCTTTATTTTAACCCCCCCGGGCCAGTGCTTGTCTAAGTGTTGGTACGAAATGGGCAGCCTGCGGGGCCACCTCGGGGAAACTTGAGGGCTGGTTTTACTCGTAGCTTGACCTATCCGGTGTTGCCCTGAGAATGAGATATGTGCAGCTCCCATCAGGATGTCGGCGCATCGGGCGGCTTTGCTGGACTTGTTTTACCATTGTTGAGGATGTCTTGTAACCGGGATGCCGAGTCTGATCGGATTGTCTTGGGAGAAGGAATATCCTTCGTTGACCATGAGAGCTTGTGATGGGCTAAGTTGGGACACCCCTGCAGGGATTTGATCTTTCGAAAGTCGTGCCCGCGGTTATGGGCAGATGGGAATTTGTTAATGTCCGGTTGTAGAAAACCTAAAGATTACCTTAATTAAAATGCATCAACCGCGTGTGTAGCTGTGATGGTCTCTTTCCGGCGGAGTCCGGGAAGTGAACACGGTGTTGTAGTTATGCTTGATGTAGGTTGTTCTAGGATCACTTCTTGATCATAGTTTCTCGACCGTGCTTTGTCTTCTCTTCTCGCTCTCATTTGCGTATGTTAGCCACCATATATGGTCGCTTGCTGCAGCTCCACCTCATACCGTTTACCCTTCCTATAAGCTTAAATAGTCTTGATCGCGAGGGTGTGAGATTGCTGAGTCCCCGTGACTCACAGATACTTCCAAACCTAGCTTGTAGGTGCCGAGGATACCGTGCAGATGACGCAACCAAGCTCAAAGAGGAGCTCTATGAAGATCTTGTCCTTTGTGTTGTTTCGTTCTAGTCGATCAGTAGTGGAGCCCAGTTGGGGTTGATCGGGGATCTGTGTGGCATTTGGGGTAGTCTTCTTTTATTTTGGGTTCCGTAGTCGGACCTTGATTGTATCTGGATGGTGTAATGCTTTATTCATGTATTGTGTGAAGTGGCAATTGTAAGCCAACTATGTACCTCCTTTCTTATTCATTACATGGGTTGTTGTGAAGATTACCTCACTTGCGACATTGCTTTCGATGCGGTTATGCCTCTAAGTCGTGCTTCAACACGTGGGACATATAGCCGCATCGAGGGCGTTACAAGTTGGTAATCAGAGCCTTCCCCGACCTTAGGAGCCCCCTGCTTGATCGAATCGTTGGCGTTGTTGAGTCTCGAAAAAATATTTTGAGTCTTTTAGGATTATATATACCGGAGAGTAGGATTCTTTTTACTCCTCAGTCCCTTCGTCGCTCTGGTGAGGCATCCTGACGTAGAGTTTTGACTCTTCTCTTCTCAAATTTCACTAAAAAAATTTAGGATCACGCGGGTATCTTGGAATTGTTCCGATGGTTTTGTGACGAGAACATTGTTCTTGGTGCCTCCTGACATTTAGGGGTTGTGGCAGTGTCCCGGGGAGTTGAGCTCCGAGGTGTTGTCGTCACAATTTTATCGTTGCAGTTCTGGAATACTTGAGTTTTTTTCGCCGACATCGAAAATCTCTTTTATGCAGTTGTTGGTGAGATAACCTCGACGCCACTCAGTACTCGGGCGGGAGTTCAGGAGTATTGCCATAACTCGTATAACGGATGCTTTTCGAAGGTTGAGGTAAACGATTTCCGAAGGTTTCTTGGTTATGTGTTGAAGGATGGATACAGCTGGATGTAGGATTTGCTAGTTTTGGGTGAGATATTATGCTTCCCCTGTATCCCCAACACCTGATTGCATAACCAGAAAATTTCGGGAGTTTATAAGTGGGAATTCAAGTAGCTCTTAGGATATCTTTCCGACAGATGTATGATATGAAATTGGGGTTCGACGTCTAGTGGTCCGCCTATCCACGGTTGGTTTTACAGTGGTCTCGTTGTGTCTTAAAGAGTCCTTGGCTATGCCGACTCGGGGACGCTTCGTATGTCATGTGCACTGCCTTGTACATGATGGTGTTGTACGATCGAGCCCATGTAGGCCCCACCACGAAAACTTCGGACGAAATCTCTATCATATGTTTGTTCCTGCTTATTCTGCAAGCCAATCCTTGTTTTGTTTTGAGTTGTGATATACGAGTTGCTTCGAAGTCAAATGTTGATTCCATACCTTTCCTAAGCGGTGTTATCATACTCCTATGTGAGTACTAATCCTTCTTGATAATCGAGATTGTCATGTCAATCCTTTTCAATCGGCATGTTTCTCTTCAAGTGGATCCGATCTTTTTCAACATCCGCAAGTTCAACTCTAAGTCTTCTCAACGGTGTTTGTTTCATCCGTCCCAAGTTGTCTTTGTTTTCCCCGCCCTCCCACCCTTTCGCTTCAAGGACTTGGACTTCTTAATCAAGTATCTATTTTATTCATGTGAACTCTCTTCATTCTTTTCAATCAATGTTCTTACCCGTTGGTTCTCTTGAAGATGCCCTACTAGTTCAATACTCTTCATTCTTTTATTCTCCGGTGGATTCAATTCAAGTTTTCAGTGTTGATCATATTATTTTCCTTGTTTCAAATGCCTTCTCATGCCAATGCACCTCTTAGTTACTCACTTCTCGTCATTCAATTGTTCCGGAGTGCTGAAGATATCTCAGGAGATTCAAGTTTCCATTCTCAATTCGTTCAAGCTCTTTCGAGAGTGTTATCTCTTTCAAGCCATTTAATTCAACCGGTGCAATCTCTCTTTTCAAGTAATCTTTTCAACGGTGTTTCTTTTGAGTGGGCCCTAACCCATAGGTCTTTTCCCAGGATCTTACCTAACTCTTCTAATTTTCCCGGAGCTTTTCAAATTCATTTCAAAGTTTGATGTAAAAATGAATTATCATCAGTCAAATGCCTTCTTCAAGATCCTTCATATTCTTTCATCATTGGTTCAACCTTTCTAAATTTTTTTTCTTTTCATTCTGGAGTGCCTCAACAATTCTGGTGGTGTTTTCCCATCGTCATTATCTGCTTTTGAAGACCGAAGAAGAGTTTTCCCTTGAATCTTGTTTCGTTCTATCAAAGATTCGTGGTTCTAGCGTTATGCCATCCTCTCACAATTGTTTTCGATTGTGAGATATATTTTCACCTATCCAGAGCAATTTAGGATTCTTTTTAGTTTGATCATTCGGAGCCCATCATTTCAGAAGATTTATTCATTCTCAGCTTTCAGCTATCATTCTCTAAATCTTACCGGTGCATCGTTCAAATATTCTCTAATAAGTTCGCGATCCATTCGTCCTCATGTATCAAATCCCCTCAAGTATTGTCATTCGTTTTCCAACTCTTTCCGGTGATTTGTGTCTTTGCCACTTTGATTTTAATTCTTACGGTGGTTTCCTCACGATTCTCTTCCATGCTTATCATATCAATTTATTCATTGTTTCAACCCGACCGGTGGTTCGTTGGAGACCTTTCTCAAGCTTGCGCTATTTCTATCTTAATCCTTTCTACGAGAATAAGTGGTATTCAATCCATTGTTTGTCATCAATTTAATTGGTGAAGGATATGCATAACATAATTCTTATTCTTGTTTCATCGAGTAAATTCAATTCCTGCTTTCCGGAGTGGTTCATCTTATCACATTCTCGGTTCGAGAGGATTTATCTTTTCTTTCCAAGAGTTCCAAGCTCTCGCAATTATATCATCATGGAGATCCATCTAAATCATTGCAAGGTTTCACCTTGCGTTTTCAACTTCTCTTTCCTTTCGTGTGTTCATCCTTCTGTTACCGGAGTTCTTCATGAAGGCGCTACATGTTGTTTCATCAAGGAATTATTCCTTCTCGAAGTGTTCATCGAGATTCTTTTCAAAGGAGCTCAAGCATTCTTCATCTCGCATTCCGGAGTGCAATTCTTTCTTTCGTATCATTGGAGGTGGTATTATGTCATTCTTGATAATTTGAGTTCATGTTTCATGATTCACATGTTGTCAAGAATGATATATTTTAAATCCATCAATCGCGTCATTGGAGTTATCTTGGGTTATATTTCACCTAAAGCTTTTTCCTAAGGATCGTGCTATTTATGGTGCTCATAAATGATCCAAGTTCTTCATTTATCATCCCGGCGAAATAAGCTTCTCGTCTCCTTGTTGACATCAATCCAATCTATTGTTTCCGTTAGTGGCAGAATTTCACCTCATAGTTTTGAGATGTTCTCCATAAGCCCACTACAAGCTTGTTCTTTTCGTTCTTTGTTTTCCAACAACTCTGTCATAACCTTCTTGGAAGGGTGCTTTCCATGATCAGTTGTGGAAGAAGTTGGCCTTTTCTTCTCCATTCTTTTATTCCAGTGATATATCTTTTATTCTTCCTTCCGGAGGCATTGTGTTGTTGTGCTCTTCAATCATCATCTCATTGTTGTCAAAGATCATGATCTTTCCTTTGTCTATACATTCAACCGGAGTGTCATGTCCTTCATTCAAGTTCTTTTCATCTTATCAAGTCTTGCATCTCTTTTCAACCGAAGTGCTGGCCGAATTTGTTCTTCCTTGTTTCTCTTTTCTAACGGAGTGTTTTCAACCTCGTTCATCTTTGTTGTATTCTTTCTTTCAATTTGTTCAACCTCTCAAGGTTCTTTGGTTTCACTCATTTGTCAAAGAAGCAACTTAGTTTTACCTCTCCTCTTCCTCTTCCGTTTCTCTCTGGTGCCATCCTAGATCTCGGGACGAGATCCTCTCGTAGTGGTGGAGTGTTGTGATGCCCCAAGACCGGAGCTTCAGGTGCCTTCCAGGGTTTCCGGGTTTTCGTCGTGTGAGTTGTTGGTTTATTGATTTCATCTTTTCATCATGTGCATTGCATCATGTCATAAATCTTTTGCATCTCAACTAAATAAATTGCATAGATCTTTGATCTATTTAAATCGAGGAAAGGGTGACTTCTCTTTATAACATATCCTCCCAATGGTAGGGAGCTATTTTAAAAAATCCTTTATTTTGGAATTACCTTAACACATTTGCAAAATCCCAATGCTTTAGTCATCACGACTCTTGGCCTCTAACTTTTCCATATGTCCTTTCATTATTTTCCGGAGCTCCACCTAAATTCTCAACATTTTTGGGCACTTTGAAAAACCTGTCCCAGTTCAAACCTTTTGAATTAAATTCAAAGGAATTTGAATTTAATCTTTCAAACTTGACCTTTTCTATTTTCCCGGACCATGCACATTTTTCTGAGTCCGTGAAAATTATCCCCGTGCCCAAATTCTTCCTCTAACCTTCTCTTGTCTCTTTTCCCTTCTCTTATTTTCTTTGTTTTTGTAAAGAGAAGGAGATGGGAGAGAGAAGAGCCCGGCTAGGCCTCCCAGCCTAGCTGCAACCTGCCAAGCCGGCTCCATCCGCGCTGGCCCATTTGGCCCAAGGCCTCCCGCAGCCCACTGCCCTAACCCTAGTGCTACCTTAGCCCGATCCTTCGCTCCCTCTCCCCTTGTTCGATCTCTCCCGTTTTCCCCTCGCTGCGCCGCCAGGAGAGCTGCAGCTCGATCCATCTCTCCCTCTCGTTCTGTGCCCCGCTGCCTCCCGCACGAGAGGTGAAGGCGTGGCCTCGATCCCCTCCTCTCGAACCCGCTCGCAGACCCCTCTGCTCGATCCCTTCTATCTCCCTCGTTTCCTCCCAACGCCGCCGCGCGCCACACACACACCCGCACAGCGCCCCGCAGCCAGCGCCAGGAGCTCGCCTTCCCTTCGCCATGGCCTCACAGCCCGATCCCCATGGCGCCATGGTCGCCGCCAAGCTCTGCATGCTAAGCCCTGCCCGACCTCCACCTACGCCGTCACCTCGCCATGGAGCAGCTTTGCTTGGACCTTTTCTGCGCCTCCACGCTGTCTTCTACACCCCGACCTCCTCGTCACTGCTGCGCCCATCCCCGACCATCGGTGCCCTTGCCAGAGCCACCTTGCCTCGCTTCCTCCTACAGGTCCCGACGACACAAGCCCCGACGCGGCCGCCCTTGGCTCGCCTGCCTTGCCTCACGCGACCCGCATGGCCGCCGGCCATGGAGGCCACCATGCTGGCCTACAGCTTCGCGCACACCGCCGCTGCCCTCCTCTACTCCGCCTCCGTTGCGTCAAGGAACCTCGGCCATCTCCTGCTCCTCGCCGGCCTTTGCTGTGTGCGCCGCCGCTTCCCTGCTTCAGGCCAAGACCGACGCCGGCCACTGCTTCTAGTCGCGGCTCGGCCACGCACCAACAACCAGCAGCTCAAGTTGCCTCCATTCATCTCCGGTGACCTCCTAAGGCATAGCCGTGCAAGACCCCAATGCACCCGTGGGCGTCAAGTACCTCTATCGAAGAATCCCATCGAAGACACTTGAACGACTTCTACATGAACGAGCACCACGACGACCGACGCAAGTTCCACTACCATCGGTGTGCATTTTGCCAAGTCCGACTACGACATGAATGGCTACACGAAGACCCTTGAAGACTTCAGATTCGACAAGTCCGATGACGCTCTTGTACAACTATGTTGCCGAGTCCAGGACCGGCAAGACCGACGACGTGGAAATGCCAAGTACCCCTACACCCGAAGATGCCTAAGACCGTTTCGAGATTCATCAAGTACCGCACTGAATGTCAAGTACCAGGACGTCGAGGACCCTCCAAGTTCATCTATGTGCGTGTATGACTACAGATTCAGGGTGCGTCTAGTACCTCTCCGAACAAACGTGACTAACTGCCGTCGCAAGAACGGGACAGGAGAGTCCGAAGACCCCAAGTACCACGACACCGATGACATGAACATCTACGGAACGTGTACGACTACTTCCATCTCCGAAGAACCGGGTAACGGAACCGTCAAGTTCTTCTACCGCCTACATGTACAACTACCGTCGCCGAGATCGCGAGAACCTCTACCATCGAACCTAGAGCATGCGAGAACGACTACTTCCACTACGAACGTCCCGAGAACGTCTACTTCCTCTACTTGGCACCGAACGAGAACCGTCCCGTTTGCACACTTCGAAGGTATAACCTCGAGACGACGCTCGTGAATGAATGCATGTGCGTTGTATGAAATGCTCGCGTTTGCATCGTGCCTGACATGTTTTCTTGCATGTTCCCCGTTGCCATACCGTCGTCTCATGGGACACCCGGTAATCGGGAGCACCCCACCATCCTTACATGACACGCTCCCGTCACTTTCTTTTGCACCGACATCTCAATGAGTTGTCGGAACCGGAACGTTGCTATGGCACCGTTTCGTTATCGTTGCCATGGCACCCCTTTCGTTTCCGCCACGATGACAAATGCTTCATATAATGCTCTTGTCAACATTTTTATAAAACTTGCATAAACTTGCACATGTCATTCTCATCATGATAATATCATTTAAATGGTTAAATTTGTTATTTGTTTTAAATTACTAATGCATATGGGGTTTTACCGGGTTTGTTGTTTGTTATATCCGGCCCCATTTAAATTGTTTAGATGGTATAGTTTTTGTTATGCTTCACCTCTTGCCATGTTAACCAACCTTTAATATTGTTGAGTACCTAACCGGGAGTGAACTAAATAATTGTTGTGTTGTTCCGTCAATATGCAACTCGTTGCATATTGAGCTCCACTTAACTTGTAGTTTTGTTTGTGCCCTTTGCCATGCCATGCCTCATTAAATCGGACATGCATCATACTTGGTTGTGCATCATGTCATGCTTATGTGGTGGTTGTTTACTATGTTGTTTGCTTCTTTCCGGGTTGTTTTCCCTCGTTAGCTTTGGTTCCGTTCGACTTCATCCATTTGTCTTCTTCATGGACTCGTTCTTCTTCCTTGCGGGATCTCACGCAAGATGACCATACCCTCGAAACCACTTCTATCTTTGCTTGCTAGTTGCTCGCTCTTTTGCTATGCCTATGATGCGATACCTACCACTTGCTTATCATGCCCCCCATATTGTTAAGCCAAGCCTCTAACCCACTTTGTCCTAGCAAACCATTGTTTGGCTATGTTACCGCTTTGCTCAGCCCCTCTTATAGCGTTGTTAGTTGCAGCTGAAGATTGGAGTTTGTTCCTTGTTGGAACATGGATATTTTGTTGGGATATCACAATATCTCTTATTTAATTAATGCATCTATATCCTTGGTAAAGGGTGGAAGGCTCGGCCTTATGCCTGGTGTTTTGTTCCACTCTTGCTGCCCTAGTTTCCGTCATATCGGTATTATGTTCCCGGATTTTGCGTTCCTTACACGGTTGGGTATTATGGGAACCCCTTGACAGTTCGCTGTGAATAAAACTCCTCCAGCTAGGCCCAACCTTGGTTTTACCATTCGCCACCAAGCCTTTTTTCCCTTGGGAGTCACGCATCCCGAGGGTCATCTTTATTTTAACCCCCTCCCCCCCGGCTAGTGCTTGTCTAAGTGTTGGTCCGAAATGGGCAGCCTGCGGGGCCACCTCGGGGAAACTTGAGGGATGGTTTTACTCATAGCTTGACCTATCCGGTGTTGCCCTGAGAACGAGATATGTGCAGCTCCCATCAGGATGTCGGCGCATCGGGCGGCTTTGCTGGACTTGTTTTACCATTGTCGAGGATGTCTTGTAACCGGGATGCCGAGTCTGGTCGGATTTTCTTGGGAGAAGGAATATCCTTCGTTGACCATGAGAGCTTGTGATGGGCTAAGTTGGGACACCCCTGCAGGGATTTGATCTTTCGAAAGCCGTGCCCGCGGTTATGGGCAGATGGGAATTTGTTAATGTCCGGTTGTTGAACACCAAAAGATTACTGAGGGAGTCCTGGTTAGGGGTCTCCGAATAGCCGGACTATTTCCATTGGCCGGACTATTAGACTATGAAGATACAAGATTGAAGACTTCGTCTCATGTCCAGATGGGACTCTACTTGGCGTGGAAGGCAAGCTAGGCAATACGTATATGGATATCTCCTCCTTTGTAACCGACTTTGTGTAACCCTAACCCTCTCCGGTGCCTATATAAACCAAAGGGTTTTAGTCCGTAGGACAACAACCATAACATACAATCATACCATAGGCTAGCTTCTAGGGTTTAGCCTCTATGATCTCGTGGTAGATCTACTCTTGTACTACACATATCATCAATATTAATCAAGCAGGACGTAGGGTTTTACCTCCATCAAGAGGGCCCGAACCTGGGTAAAACATCGTGTCCCCTACCTCCTGTTACCATCCAGCCTAGACGCACAGTTCGGGACCCCCTACCCGAGATCCGCCGGTTTTGACACCGACATTGGTGCTTTCATTGAGAGTTCCATTGTGTCGTCGCCACCAGGAAGGATGTCTCATCCCGTCTTTAAAGATGGCACTATCGCTGAGGGAGCTTTGGCTATCGGCCAAACTCTCCAGCTAGGTGGTTTTCTTATGACCGCCCGTTCGGCCGCTGTGCCAACGATGACTTCTCGGGTCATCGAAAGCAATCTTCACGTCAACTCGGAACTCGCCGAGCAGTTAGATCCAATGGAGCTCTCTTCCCTGAACGAGCTCTTGGATCGCATCGCCGCCCTGGGAGTCGCTACAGACTACGATCAGATTGGGCCTAAATCCGATCTGAGAGAGATCAACTCTCCTCAGGTCACCCATCACGTTGCAGTGGTGGAGGAACAATGCGGCAACCCTTCATCTATCTTAAGGACTAGCTATGTCCGGATTCCCGATCCCTCCAAGCCGGATACCCACGGAGGGGAGGACGTCACTCAAGGCCTGAACCTAGAATCAGGCAGCGAGCTAGATTCATCGGAAAACATCCAAGAATCCAAACTTTCGAGTTCGGAAACTCCTCGGCCCCTGAGTCACAGATTGGGTGAGGATTCAGATTCAATTCCACCCACCCACCCAAACATACGCGATCTATCCCAAATTAGGCAAGAGCCCGAAGAAACAGTACACCATTACTAGGCCAGATTCCTCCTGGTCATGAACAGGATAAAGGACTGCCGTGAGGAAGACACAATTTCATTCTTCTGCAATAATTGCACAGACAAGGGAATCCTGAATGCCATAAGTCGTCGCGAAATCACACGCTTTGCCGACTTGGTGACCATAGTACGAAAGTACTGTGCGATGGAAAGTGCCTGGAAAACCGAAATAAAATTTTGGGATAATCCGGCCCTGAATACAAACCCAGTCCGAAATAAAAGGGTGCATTATCACAAAACACCTGGGTTAACTACCAAAAAGCAAAAGCCCTCTACGGGGCAAGGAACCGTACTGGAGGGATGGCTCAATGGACCCTGCAAAATTCATAGTACAGCGGATGCAATACCAACGCACAGCCTTAGAGCATGTTGGATACTCCGGCAGGTGGCCAAAAGTGGTGAGGATCTACTCCTCCCAAAGACCACAGAGCACCATACCATGGACAACAATACGGTGTCAACGGTCTTTGAGACCTTCGCGTCAAATAATAGACGCAAGCGAACACTCCGCAGCATGGCCGAAATCTGCCACATAGCAGAAATAAATCCTTGGAGTGACACGGCTATTACCTTCAATGCCAGTGACAAACCCGAATTCCGAACAGCCCGAGAACTAGCCACACTGGTCCTCAGTCCAATCGTGGACGGCTTTCGACTCACCAAGGTACTCATGGACGGCGGCAGCGGATTAAACCACATCTATGAGGAAACTCTTCAAAAGATGGAAATAGACTGGAGCCGCATTGAGCAAAGTAGCACAACCTTTAGAGGAATCATCCCCAGTCGGGAAGCACGTTGTGCTGGAAAAATCACACTAGACGTGGTATTCGGCACGCTGGATAATTACAGGTCCGAAGAAATTACATTCCAAGTGGCCCCGTTCAGCAGCGGATACCACGCTCTATTAGGCGGGAGGCGTTTACAATCTTCCAAGCCATACCCCATTACGGGTACATGAAGCTCAAAATGCCCGGGCCCAACGGAATCATCACTCTTGCTAGTGATCCTGACATAGCACTCCGTGCCGAAAATAAGACAGCTGCACTGGCCCTTGAGGCACTATCCGAAGCCCTAGCGTCCGAAGAACTAACTGCGCTGTGCTCCACGGTGAACAAGGACGACGTGATACTCGATAAAGATCCAAGTCCACCTCCTTTAAACCGGTGGATGAAATAGTCAAATTCCAAGTCCATCCAACGGATCCTACAAAAATAGCTTCCATTAGGGCACAATTAAACCCTGATGTCGACGCCGCACTGCGAGAGTTCCTACGCGAGAACTGGGACATTTTCGCCTGGCACCCTTCAAACATGCCAGGAATCCCACGCAGACTGGCTGAGCACAGCCTAAATATCCTAAAAGGATTCAAGCCAGTCAAGCAGGCTCTTCGACGTCTCTTCGAGCCTAAAAGACAAGCCATGGGAGAGGAGCTAGCCAAGCTATTGGAGGCCGGATTCATCAGAGACATAAAACATCCGGACTGGCTAGCAAACCTGGTGATGGTACCAAAGAAGGACAAATCCTGGCACTTGTGCGTCGATTTTAAAGACCTTAACAAGGCCTGCCCAAAGGATCCCTTCCCCCTCCCCCGCATCGATCAAATCATCGACGCTACCGCAGGACACGATTCATTGTGTTTCCTCAACGCATACTCCGGTTACCATCAAATTAAAATGGCGGAGCCAGACCAAGCCGCAACGGCATTCATCACACTTCTGCTTCAATACAATGCCCTTTGGGCTAAAAAATGCCGGCGCAACATATCAGCGCATGATTCAGACATGTCTGGAAAACCAGATCGGCAAAACAGTGGAGGCATACGTAGATGACGTGGTCGTTAAAACCAAGCATGTCGAAACTCTAGTAGACGACTTGAGGCTCACATTCAACAACCTCTGAACATATGACATCAAGCTCAATCTGGAAAAATGCGTTTTCGGCGTACCAGCCGGAAAGCTCCTGGGATTCATCGTCTCCAGTAGAGGTATTGAAGCTAATCCGGCCAAAATCAGAGTGTTGTCACAATTGGCTACCCCAACAGACCTCAAAAAAATACAAAAATTGACTGGATGCGTGGCGGCTCTAAGCCGCTTTATCTCCCACTTGGGCGAAAAGGCATTACCCCTCTATCGCCTCCTCCGGCGCACCGAACACTTTGAGTGGAGGGATGCCGCCACGGACGGACTCAACAAAATAAAAGCCATATTGGCAACAAACCCAGTCCTGGCCGCGCCAAACATTGGCGAACCAATGCTATTATACATTGCGGCAACTCATCAAGTCGTAAGCGCAGTGCTCGTCGTCGAGCGAGAAGTGGACGGACACAAATTCCCCTTCAAAAGCCGGTTTACTATGTGTCCACTGTCCTTACTCCATGCAAATCATGGTACCCGCATTATCAAAAGATAGCGTACGCGGTATTTATGGCATCCCGGAAGCTGCGACACTACTTTCAAGAGTGTTCGATAACGGTAGCCTCGGAAGTACCACTTAACGATATTATAAATAACCGCGATGCAACGGGCCGGATTGCCAATGGGCCATTGAGCTCCTCCCGTTCGACATAACTTACAAGCCACGGCGAGCTATTAAGTCGCAAGTTTTGGCTGACTTCATCGCTAGGACAGAAGCCTAACTCCCTAAAGAGTACGGCACATATTCAAACTGGATCATGCACTTCGACGGCTCCAAAATGTTGGCTGGTTTGGGGGCTGGCGTTGTTTTGACGTCCCCAACAGGAGACACCATTCAATACGTACTACAGATAATGTATACGGACTCCAACAACACAGCCGAATATGAGGCCCTTCTACATGGTCTCCGGATGGCAGTATCCATGGGCATTCAATGCCTAGAGGTGAGCGGGCATTCGAACCACGCGATATCCCAAATAAACGGAGACTTTGATGCCAAGGATCCGAAAATGGCAGCTTATCGCAACGCCGTCCTAAAAATGTCAGCTCGGTTCGAGGGGCTCGAATTTCACCATGTGGCTCGGGAAAACAATCAGGCGGCGGATATCCTCGCCCGCATCAGCACAAAACGCGACACGGTCCCTCCCAACATATTTTTGGAAAGGCTTTTCAAGCCATCCGTAGCATGGGAAGGGGACACCGGTAACAACAGTCCGGACCCGGCCAAAATACCCGATACCGAACCCTCTGACACAATCGGAGGCTCCGCCACCGAAATAACACAATCAGCCCACGAAATAATGGCCATTATTGCCCCGTGGACAGAACGATTCCTGGCCTACCTAACTAGACAGGAACTTCCGGAGGACCAAAATGAGGCACGCTGCATAGTGCGGCGATCCAAGGCCTACAGGGTCCATGAGGGAGAATTGTACAAAAGAAGCGCTACCGGAGTCCTTCAAAGGTGCATCTCCGAAGAGGAAGGGCGGAACCTTTTAGCAGAAATTCACGCCGGACTCGGCGGTCATCACGCCGTAGCCCGGGCTCTTGTAAGCAAGGCCCTCCATACAGGATTCTATTGGCCAACGGCCCGAGCAGATGCACAGGACTTTGTCCAACGTTGCGCCGGTTGCCAGCTCTTTGCAAACCAAAGCCACATGCCACCCACCGCCCTCCAAACAATCCCCATTACATGGCCCTTTGCGGTCTGGGAGCTTGACATGGTTGGACCCCTTAAAGTGGGAACCCATAAGAAAAAATACTTATTGGTCATGGTGGATAAGTTCACCAAATGGATAGAGGCTAAACCGGTTAAAACAGCCGAATCCGGACCGGTGATAGATTTCATATCCGGGGTTGTACACCATTACGGCGTCCCCCACAGCATCATCACTGATAACAGCACGAACTTCATGGCCGATGAGGTAAAACTCTGGTGCAGCAAAATGGGCATCAAGCTCGATTATGCTTCAGTCTATCACCCACAAACCAACGGCCAAGTCGAACGAGCAAATGGCATTATAATGAGCGGCATTAAACCCAGATTAGTGCGCTCCTTAACGGAGTCTGACACGCATTGGGTAGAGGAGCTCGACTCCGTACTCTGGGGCTGCGGACCACGCCGAATCGTAGTACCGGATATACACTGTTTTTATGGTGTACGGCGCAGAGGTAGTCCTGCCCTGTGACATAATTCATGACTCACCTCGAGTGCGCATGTACGAAGAAAGAGAAGCCGAGCTCGATCGGCAGGAAATTCTGGACACCTTGGAGGAAGAGCGCGACATAGCCAAAGCCCGTTCCGCATTTTACCAGCAACAGGCTCGCAGATACCAAAGCAGAGAAGTACGGGCCAAAACTTATAACGTTGGCAAACTAGTTCTACGGCTGCTGGACAAGAAAAAGAACAAGCTCGAACCCAAATGGGAAGGTCCCTTTATAATCGACCAAGTTTTGACCGGCGGAGCGTACCGACTACGGGATGCATCGACCAGTCGACTCGAGCCGAACCCATGGAACGCAGACAGGCTCCGAAGATTCTACGCCTAGCATCGGACTTTATGTTAGTCCCCTCCCTTTGTCCATTTTCTGCATATGCATCATCTGTCCTGTTTTCCTTTCTTTCTTTTATTTCTCTAGGCCTCCAAGGGTCACCTTGTGCCTCACTCATACATCACAGATGCAATAGCCGCACTCTTCATACCTGGGGGCTTCTTTCACAAGAAGCTTAAATTATTTACCTGGGCCTCACGCCCAACACATGTGTTATACTTCCGCATGTACCTTTTTTCACCATTATATGCATCGATATGACTTAAGTTTTGGCCAAGCTGGGTTGCCTGGCTCTTGTATTTATGCCCTACGTTCCCGTTAATTCGGCTAGGGCATATGAGGAGCACCTCTGCAATTGATACCGCCGGGTCAGCCGGACGTGTACCTCAGACTGGGTGAAGCTGAAAGCTAGCGTTCTTAAGAGAATATTCGATCAGTGAACAAAAGATGACTTTTATTTATTATCCATATCTGCCCCCAGATGTTTTTTCTGCGCTTCTTGTCGCAGTTCGGACATGCACTTTAGGGCATGCCTACCCAGGGAAAGGAACCCTTAACGGAACTATTCTCTCTGGAAGATGTTTCTTACTACCCATGTAATATAACATAACTAGTTGGGCACTTGTCTGATAAAGCACTAATGACCCCTACGCCTGGTCTCCATGCATGCCCCGGTTCTTACATAACCGAGAGGGTATTCGGATACACTCCGGACTGTCGGGTCCCGAGGTTGAAGCGAAAAGGTCCGCCACGACAAACAATCTACAATCCGGCTAGAAGGCATCATACATGTCACTTTAAAATTACATAGTCAATATGACTGGTTGAATTCGTCTTCAATGCCATCCAATAGGCTGTCTAGTCTACAGTCCTATTGGGAATACTTTGCGGCCAATTATACTTGGTTGTACACTAAACTTACAGGGATCTCCTTGCCATCCGGCCCCACAGGTCCGACTTCGGCCATGTGGTTCGGGTCAGCCTTCGTGTACCGTGTCTTCATCATTGCCCAAGCTTCCCTGGCGCCCTGACGGCAGGCCGATATCTTCCATAATCGGAAGCGCCGCCGTGCTCCCTTCAGCTTTTCTGCAAGCTCTCCAAGGCCTTCGGGTATGGAGACGGACGGCCACAAGGCCTGGGCAACGCCTTGCATCACCTGCCGAACTCGTTCGTGCAACTGTGTGAGCTCGGGAAGAAGATCACCCATTGAACCAGGCATCTCCTCGACAGGACGACCAGTTAGCATACCTACAGACATAACTCTATCAGCCAGCTTCCTCGCTGAACTCTTTTTCAAAGTTCGTTCAAGCACTTACTAAATATGCCGCGCCGAAGCCGCCGATTCTCCTTAACAGAGTCCGACAGTTGGGCACGAACATCTTTTAGTTCCACGCCCAGCTTGGTGTTGGCATCTTGGAGATCATTCTTCTCCTGCCTCACCCTTGTCAGCACGCTCTCACCGGCCTTCAGCTGGCGTATGAGCTGTTGCTTATCCAGATTTACTCCAGTGTCATCTGCAATTTTATCATCAGATCTGCATATACGCCGCATTCTAAATATGATACTTATCATTCGAATGATATGTTACCAGAGGGGGTCTCTTTGGGCTCCCTTGCTGTGGCCAGTGCGGCCTGAAGTTGGGCTTTGCACTCTTCCAGCTCCCGGGGCAGTTGAGTATTCTTTTCTGTAAGAACCTACATAACAAATGATCCTTAAATCAGTTATCCTAACCGTTTCAAGTCTCAGGGGCTACTGATATATATAATCATCAAATTTTCTCACCCGTATGTATTTTACATACTGCTCCATGGCTCTGGCTAGACCATTTTGAGCGGCACGGAGGTGCGCGTCTCCTGAGTTGAAGGCATCCAATGCCTCTTGGGAGAAACAAGCGTCACGAAGAACAGTCCGGCGACGCCTATGGTTCATGGCACTTTCCACCTCGGAATGGGAGGCGGATAGTTTGTCCACATCCTCTGTCGGAGGGGCACCCGGTGCACGCCTTGCATTCGTTCTCGCCTCTGAATCCGGCATTGGAGCCTAGCTTGTGGAGGCGCGATTGGTAGCCTCTCCGGGTATAGTCCGGCGAGCGCTCTTTTTCCTGAAAAGAAGACATGGGCGTTAATATGCCTCTGAAGATAATGTCTTGCAATAAAGACGGCGCGCCGTACCGCTACACCGGTGTCTCAATCCGGATTGCGGATCTTTTCAGCCTGCCTGGCCTCGCGGTCCCTTGTTGGCTAGTTGCCATAGGCTCAGCCTTCTGCCCCGAGGACCTCCCCTGCAAAACATGGCTATTATACGGCAATCAAAAAAGCGCAAGGACAGATCCCTTTTTTAAGTGCTGGGACTTCGGTCTCAGTCACCTGTGAGGCTGGATCTAGCCCAGGGTAATCGGCCGTAATGGCCACCAAGGCGTTGTCATTACTCCATTGGTAAAATACCCCGTCGATCAGCTCCACGGATATGTCCGGATCCTCCTGGGAGTCCGGGTCAAGGGACCGTCCAGGGTCCTCGGGTTGTGGAGGAGGGCTGTTTATCTCATTTACAGCCTGGCGCAGCTCCTATGATGAAATCGCTAGAATGAATACTTAACTACGGGAATACGAAACGGATGGGCGATAAAAAGTCTCCGCTTACCCAGCTTGGAGGATTGTACATAGAAAATCCGCCCTGCGGTTTGACGCGAAGGAATTCCTCCTCTTCTCCCTTGTACAAAGTGGATCAGATCTTTATTAGATCGGCAGCCGATCCCGGCCCTTTGCGGCCATGGCGCGTGGCGTCATCCTCCCCGTTGAAATCCCACATGGGGTGGCCTCTATACTGAAGCAGCTGCACCCCCCGCATGATGCATGTGGCCATGACCTCGATCATGGTCAATCTGGATCAAGCTAAAAAACTTATCCGGCTCATCAGGTACAGAATGTCCCTGTCCTCTTCCTCCAGGGAGCTCCGTGGATGCCAGCTCCGGCGCTTCTTCAAAGGGGCGTTGTCGAACTCAGGAAGGCCGATCCGAATAGGATCCGGGAGGGGGACGTCTTCTATATAAAACCATTCTGAAGGTCAGTCTTCTTTGGGGTCCCGGACAGGTATCCGGTCCTGGCAATACGCCACACTTCGGCTCCGCCCACTTGATATATTGATCCCTTCTGAGAACGGGGCACAAGGCAGAACAGCTTCTTCCACAGAGCGAAATGAGCTTCACAGCCCAAAAACAGCTCGCAAAGGGCTACGAATCCCGCGATATGCAGCAGGGAGGCAGGCGTAAGGTTGTGCAACTGGAGGCCGTAGAACTCCAGGAGCCCCCAGAGAAACGGATGAATTGGGAATCCGAGCCCTCTTACTAAGTAAGGGACAAGGCATACCTGCTCTCCCTTGGAGGGATTGGGAAGGCTCTCCGCTTGCTCTCCGCCATTATAGGTGGCAAGCCCAGCTCGAACCGGGACCAGGTACACTGGGGAAAGAAATCCCTTGGTTTGGAGCATCACTAATTTGTTGTGCGGGACGGAACATCTCTCCCAATCTCCAGGCTTGGAGCTAGGGGCGCGAGAGGAGGAGCTGCGTCGACCGGCCATGATGGAATGGATCTCTGTCAGGTGCGCTCCTATGAAAGCTCGCCGAGGGAGGATGGTGTGATTTGGATCTGAATCCTCGTCTTTTTAAATAGGCAGCTCATTTGCACAGCTAGGGGGGTAAATGCGAAAACACCCTGGCTCTTCACATTCGCTCGACACGTGGAAAGCGGCCATTATTGGGCGTGGAAGCCAAGGAGTGCAACATTCACAAGAAACCAGACACTATTTCGACAGGTACACAGAATTTGAAGAGGAACCCGCCTTGTAATTCCGAAGACAATACTGCGCGCCGGACTCATCGTCATTGAAGCCTGGTTCGGGGGCTACTGAGGGAGTCCTGGATTAGGTGTCTCTGGACAGCCGGACTATTTCCATTGGCCGGACTGTTAGACTATGAAGATACAAGATTGAAGACTTCGTCTCATGTCTGGATGGGACTCTACTTGGCGTGGAAGGCAAGCTAGGCAATACGTATATGGATATCTCCTCCTTTGTAACCAACTTTGTTTAACCCTAACCCTCTCCGGTGCCTATATAAACCGAAGGGTTTTAGTCCGTAGGACAACAACCATAACATACAATCATACCATAGGCTAGATTCTAGGGTTTAGCCTCTCTGATCTCGTGGTAGATCTACTCTTGTACTACACATATCATCAATATTAATCAAGCAGGACGTAGGGTTTTACCTCCATCAAGAGGGCCCGAACCTGGGTAAAACATCATGTCCCCTACCTCCTGTTACCCCCCTACCCGAGATCCGCCGGTTTTGACACCGACAATTACCTTCATTAAAATGCATCAACCGCGTGTGTAGCCGTGATGATCTCTTTCCGGCGGAGTCCGGGAAGTGAACACGGTGTTGTAGTTATGCTTGACGTAGGTTGTTCTAGGATCACTTCTTGATCATAGTTTCTCGACTGTGCTTTGCCTTCTCTTCTCGCTCTCATTTGCGTATGTTAGCCACCATATATGCTAGTCGCTTGCTGCAGCTCCACCTCATACCGTTTACCCTTCCTATAAGCTTAAATAGTCTTGATCGCGAGGGTGTGAGATTGCTGAGTCCCCGTGACTCACAAATACTTCCAAAACTAGCTTGCAGGTGCCGAGGATACCGTGCATATGACGCAACCAAGCTCAAAGAGGAGCTCTATGAAGATCTTGTCCTTTGTGTTGTTTCGTTCTAGTCGATCAGTAGTGGAGCCCAGTTGGAGTCGATCGGGGATCTGTGTAGCATTTGGGGTAGTCTTCTTTTATTTTGGGTTCCGTAGTCGGACCTTGATTGTATCTGGATGGTGTAATGCTTTATTCATGTATTGTGTGAAGTGGCGATTGTAAGCCAACTATGTACCTCCTTTCTTATTCATTACATGGGTTGTTGTGAAGATTACCTCACTTGCGACATTGCTTTCAATGTGGTTATGCCTCTAAGTCGTGCTTCGACACGTGGGAGATATAGCCGCATCGAGGGCGTTACAATGGCGGATACGAGGAACAAGTTTGCACAACCGGATGAAGACACACCTTTTGGACGACACTTGAAGGAAGTCACTAAGTACCTGAACATTGGAATACCAAGCTTCACCGGGACCTATACCTCCACTTTACCAGTAGAGGAGCGATGGATGATTCGATTTCAAGTTCCAGGAAGGACGTTCACGCCAGCCACTAAACCCATAGAGTTTTCCTTTGATGCACCCACCTGGAGTCTAGGAAAGAGTATGGCAGCCCACATCGCTATAGGACGCATCGGCGAAGTTTACCACAAGGAGTTGAAGGACACTATCTACTAGATATGTGGACGCCGAGATGAGCAATGGGAGATGATCAACACCGGGAAGGACAAGTCCATTGCAGCATTCATCCAGGAATTAAACCACCACATTCGTCGCCAGGAGAACCAGATGTGCGCAAGCATGATAGATTTGAAGAAGGCGATGATCAGGATCATGGAGCTAGAAGAGGAGCTTAAGTCTACACACGATGGATATGAGGAGGAAATGATGATACTTGTGGAGAGGAATGACGGCATGACCAGGAAGCTAGGAGTTTTTATGGGAGACCCTGTGCCAGGAGGAGAAGACGACGAACCCAAGGAGATTTGTTCTGAAGACTACATCATCATAGACGACACCGATTCCGACCCAGATAGGAGTGATGATGACTATGAAGACGAAGCTGGAGCAGATATCATGGAGTCTTCCACCGATCAAAATTTCTAGTAGACCACCATACTATTAGTAGTACCCCCCCCCCCATGTAAATATTAGTAGTCCGAGCACTGTAAACGATAGTTAGACCGATTGTATGCCCTTGCTCGATTGATTGAGTGATATGATATGATTGTGTTTGTCTCATGTGCATATGGGTAGTGTTTTCTCATTAGACCTCATTCTATTCTAATCTCTTCCCTCTAAACCCATCAGATGCCTCCGAGACGTGACCCCGGTTTTGCTTTCCCATCGGAGCTCGCTCAGTTGATCCAGCAGCAGAATGCCTTGATGTAGTTGTTAGTTCGGAACCAAGGCAACAACAACAACAACAATAACAACCCACCGCCACCACCACCAGTTGACAACTTAGCCCGTTTTCTGAGGCTGCAGCCGCCGGTGTTTTCCAGTAGCACCGAGCCAATAGTTGCTGATGATTGGCTGCGCAGGATTGGAAGGGAGTTGACCACCAGGGGTTGCACAGATGCGGAGAAGGTGTGTTTTGCCGCACACCAATTGGATGGACCAGCAGCCGCATGGTGGGAGAATTACACAGCCACTTTTCCTATAGCCAATGTCACCTGGGAGCAGTTTCAGCAAGCATTCCGCACAGCCCATGTATCCACTGGAGCTATGAGCATGAAGAAGCGTGAGTTTCGCAACTTACGCCAAGGGAACCGTACTGTACGCCAGTACGTGGAGGAGTTTAGTAAGTTATCCCGCTATGCTCCAGATGATGTGGCCATAGATGTCGCGAAGCAGGAGAAGTTTATGAAAGGGCTGAATGATGAGATGAGTATGCAATTAATGGTGGCAACATTTAACAACTACCAGGAGTTGGTAGATAAAGCTCTCATGATCGAAGGGAAGCAGCAGCAGATAGAGAGCCGCAAGAGGGAATATGGACAAGGGAAGTACAATTCAGGAACTCAGCAGAAGCCTCGCTTTACCCCGAACTCGGGAGGGCTTATCCACAACCATGGAGTCCACACTCACAATGGAGGAAGTACCCATAATCATACTGGCCCAAGGAATGGGAATGGGAATGGAGCAAGCAACAATCAGAACCGTTCCAATCCAGCCACGCCCACCAAGAGGGACCTAAGCCACGTTACTTGTTTCAAGTGTGGGAAAACTAGACACTATGCCATGGAGTGCCCTGAAGCGAAGAACAGAAATGGTAATGGGAGCTCTGGGAAGAAGCACAATCCATTTAACAAAGGACAAGTGAACCACGGGAACATGGAGGAGGTTGAAGGGCAACCAGATGCAGTTATCGGTAAGTTTTTAGTTAAGTTGTTTACTGCAATCGTTCTTTTTTATACTGGTGCATCGCATTCATACATATTAAGGGGATTTGTGGATAAGTATAAGTTGCCCACTAGAGTTCTTAAGACACCTATGCTAGTAACCTCACCCAGAGCCGAGTATATGGCAAGCAATGGATGTTTTCAGATGCCATTAACCATAGGTAGTCATGTTTTCCCCTCTGACTTGATAATTCTGGAGTCGCAAGGATTGGATGTGATACTAGGAATGGATTGGCTATCAATGTACGGAGGAAACATCGATTGCGCCAGTAAGTCAATTCTGCTTACTACCCCGGAGGGAAAAAGGATCAAGTATGTATCCAGGCATGCGCCAAGGAGAACCCAAGTACATTCTCTCACAGGAGTTGTTCAGGAGGAAGTGCCTGTTGTGAAGGATTACCCAGATGTATTTCCAGAGGAGTTACCAGGCATGCCGCCAGATTGAGACATCGAGTTTTTGATAGAGTTGTTGCCAGGCACTGGGCCTATATCAAAGAGACCATACCGGATGCCCGCGAATGATCTGAAGGAGATCAAGAAAAAGATTAAGGAGTTATTGGATAAAGGTTACATCCGATGGAGTTCATCACCATGGGGAGCCCCAGTGCAATTGGTTGAGAAGAAGGATAAATCTCTAAGGATGGTTGTTGATTATCGGGCGTTGAATGAAGTGACAATCAAGAACAAGTACCCACTGCCGATGATCAATGATCTGTTTGACCAGCTGCAAGGAGCTAAAGTGTTTTCGAAGATCGACTTGCGATCAGGTTACCACCAGCTAAAGATTCGAGAAAAGGATATACCTAAGACAGCTTTTACCACAAGGTATGGGCTTTATGAGTATACGGTTGTGTCATTTGGATTGACTAACGCCCCTGCCTATTTCATGAGTATGATGAATAAGGTGTTCATGGAGTTCTTGTATAAGTTTGTCGTGGTGTTCATTGATGATATTTTAGTATACTCAAAGAATGAAGAGGAACACAAGGAGCATTTGCGCTTAGTACTCGAGAAACTCAGGGAGCATCAGTTGTATGCCAAGTTCAGCAAATGTGAGTTTTGGTTGAAGGAAGTTGGATTTCTTTGACATGTTATATCGGGAGAAGGTATAGCAGTAGACCCCACCAAAGTTCAGTCAGTAACTGAGTGGTTGGCACCCACCTCAGTTGGAGAGATCCGCGGTTTTTCTTGGACTCGCGGGATACTATCGGAGATTCATTGAAAATTTCTCTAAGATTGCGAAGCCTATGACGACGTGGTTGAAGAAGGACACCAAGTTCCATTGGACTGAGGAATGTGAAGCAAGTTTCCAGGAGTTGAAGAAACGTTTGACTACAACCCCAGTGTTGATCCTGCCAGATATACGCAAGGATTTCCAAGTGTATTGCGACGCCTCTCGCTTAGGACTTGGAGGAGTACTTATGCAAGACGGAAGAGTTGTTTCATATGCCTCACGACAACTTCGACCGCATGAGTTGAATTATGCCACACATCACTTGGAGTTGGCAGCCGTAGTACATGCACTCAAAACCCGGAGACATTTTCTCATTGGAAACCATTGTGATGTGTACACGGATCATAAGAGTTTGAAGTACATTTTTACACAGAAGGAGTTGAACCTCAGGCAAAGGAGATGGTTGGAGCTTATAAAGGATTATGATATGAAGTTGCACTATCATCCGGGAAAGGCCAATGTCGTAGCAGATGCTTTGAGCCAAAAGAGTTATGCCAATACCTTAGTAACAGGAGGATTGCCAGAGGAGTTAGCAGAAGATTTCAGGGAGCTACGTTTAGAGATTGTTCCCAAAGGTTTTGTTACAACCATGGAAGTTCAGTCGACCTTGTTGGGAAAGATTTGAGAGGCCCAGAAGGATGACAAAGAAATTGTCGAGATAAAGGAGAAGATGAGCGAAGGCAAAGCCAAAGGTTTTCGTGAGGATGAGCACGACACCTTGTGGTTCGAGGACCGGATATATGTGCCCAATAATGCAGAGATCAGGAAGTTAATATTACAGGAGGCTCACGACTCCCGATACTCGATACACCTCAGAAACACCAAGATGTATTTGGATTTGAAGGAGCATTTTTGGTGGAATGGAATGAAGAAGGATATTGCCGAGTATGTAGCCGTATGTGATGTATGTTAGAGAGTGAAGGCAGAACATCAGAAACCAGCAGGATTACTATAGCCTATGCCGATACCCGAATGGAAGTGGGATAAACTTGGAATGGATTTTATTATCGGATTACCCAGGACCCGATCGGGATATGATTCTATCTGGGTAGTAGTGGACCGCTTGACCAAAGTAGCTCACTTATCCCAGTGAAAACCACATATACAACTGCAAAGTTGGCCAAGATATATATGACCAGGATCGTATGTCTGCATGGAGTTCCGAGGACCATCGTATCAGACAGAGGAACACAGTTTACTTCAAAGTTTTGGCATCAACTACACCAGACTTTGGGAACCAGGTTGGAGTTCAGTACAACTTTTCACCCGCACACATATGAACAGACTGAGAGAGTCAATCAGATTCTGGAGAACATGTTGAGAGCTTGTGCACTAGACTACGGGTCTAGTTGGGATGATAATTTACCCTACGCGGAGTTCTCATACAACAACAGCTACCAGGCCAGTTTGAAGATGGCACCGTTTGAAGCCCTGTACGGAAGAAGATGCCGAAAACCATTGATGTGGGATGAAGTTGGAGACCGCCAGTTGTTTGGACCGGATTTGATTAAGGAGTCCGAGGAGAAAGTTAAGTTGATTCGAGATAGACTGAAAGTAGCTCAGTCTAGACAGAAGAGTTATGCAGACTCGAACGCAAGGAGGTAGTCTATGAAATCGAAGACAGAACATATCTGCGAGTGTCACCTCTGTGAGGAGTTAAGCATTTTGGAGTTAAGGGAAAATTATCCCCGAGATTTGTAGGACCGTACCGTGTTCTGGAGCGCATGGGAGAGGTTTCCTACAAGTTGGAATTACCTGAAGGACTATCAGGAGTTCATGATGTGTTTCACGTTTCCCAGTTAAAGAAGTGCCATGCCGAGATGGCCGATATTCCTCTGAGAGATACAGTGCCCTTGGAAGCAATTGAGTTGGACAGTGATTTGACGTATGAGGAGAAACCAGTCAAGATTCTCAAGTTTGCCAATCGAGTTACCCGTAGCAAGGTTATCAAGTTTTGCAAAGTTCAGTGCAGCCACCATACCGAGGATGAAGCCACCTGGGAAAGAGAGGATGATCTACGCAAAGACCACCCACACATATTTTCTAGCCAGCCCGAATCTCGAGGGCGAGATTCACCTTAAGGGGGGTAGGTTTGTAACATCCCAAATTTTCAATTTGGAATGTTATACATAGGTCATCCATGCATATCATATTTTATTGCATTTCGTTCTTGTGATCCACGAAATCCTAAGCAACTCAAGGACCCTCGGAGAGAGTTGGGGATTTTCCCTCGTTCTCATGTTTGAGTTTTATCAAATATTGAAACAAGGATCGCTTTGGTTTTAATTATTTTGCTCCCCCAAAAATATTTCATATTAAAATTATATGAGAGGAGATAATATGACTTCTCCAAAAATAAATGAAATGTTGGAGGAAAAATATTAAAATCAATTTGTATTTTTATTTGGGGTTTTATCGCTATTTTATTTGAATTAGGAAAAATACGCGTTTTTCAAAATTGCATTAGAGGCCCAAATAAATGTTCACCTTGTCCGGCATATTTTTAGAGGATAGGTAAAATTTATTTCAGGACTTTTGGAGTCCGTTTAGTATTTCTTTTCTTCGTTTTTCTGCACGGAATTATTTTTAAAAAAAAGTAACTGACCTAACCGGGTCGTGTCCGCCTAGGACTCCTGGCCCGGCCGGCATTCATAAGCCGGGATGCCCGACCCCCAGCAGCCTAGTGCCCTGCCCGAAACCCTAAGCCGACGCCGCCCTAGCGCCGCCGCCGCACCAGTCGCCGCCGCGCGCTGCTGCTGCCGCCCCGCCGTGCCGCACCGCCACCCGCGCCGCTCGCCGGAATTCGCCGGTGTTCGCCGCAGCCGCTGCCGGTTTTCTTCGCCGGTTCGGTTTTTCTGGTAAAAACCCTAGATCCGTTTTTTTAATAGATCGGTTTGGTTTTTATTTTTTTCCCCGGTTTAGTTATTTAGTAAATGCCCGTTCGTATGTTCATTTTAACGAACGGTTTTCACCCGTTAACCGTAGACAGCGAACGTTCGTTTGTTAGCCTGTTCGTCAGTTTTCTTTTTCCAGGGTTTTTCCGCGATTATTTTCGATCGCGATTTCTGCCTTGTTTTTCGTTTTAGTTTATCTTTTTGCTCGTTTATCGGAATCAGGCGATTCTAACGCCTAGATCTTCGTCTCGAATCCCTATTTCTGTTTAACCAACTTGAACAAGATTTTGGTACTGTAAAATTTGACTTTAGTCTAGATTAGTAGTTGGATCTTGTTTCTTTCGCAGTTTGAGTTTTGTTGCTCCGTTTGATTTGATTCTTTTTGCAAACCGGAGTTCTTCAGTTGAACTTTCTGGTTAGATCTTCTTATTTGAGATTTACCCGTGCATCTTTGCTTGTTTTCTTATGTATGCTATTGTTTGTTTGCGATAGACACCCGGAGTGCGAAGCGTGCTACTACTAGTCTTTAGGATTTGCAGATCGTCGGCAAGGCAAGTAACACTTTGATCATACCCCTTTATCACCCAGTTTTTATGCATTAGTTTCAACCTTCACACATTGCATGAGTAGGATCTCTTAACATGTGGGTCTGGGAAGTAGATAATGAGGTAGAACATATTACCTGTTTTATTATCAAACCCTTGGGAGTTACTTCTACGTTATGCTTATATTGCCATGCTATGCTCGTAGACGTGGTTTGGGTTTGAGTGTATCCATGACAGATGTGAGTTGTTAATTAATGGGTCAACTTAAGGTGGCAACTTTTAATACACATCTGGGTGGATTGCTTGTGGGCTCCTGGAGAATCCAGGGTTGTCCTAGGATATCCCGGAGTACCCGTGTGATCATCCTACGGTCCGCCACCCAGGCTCAAAGGGATCATAAGACTATTCATGCTAGAAACTTCCGTGTGCAGCCACAAGCCATTATGGTCTCTGGCATAATTGAGTAAGTTGCGTGAGTTCTTGAAGAGGTGGACTAGCAGATGTAGGGGATTGTAGGTGTACCAGTCCGCCCAGAGTAAAGAGCAAATGCTTCTGAAAGATTGTGTCTCGGTCATCCGTTTCTCAAACACCCTGTAGTGCGAGAAATCCAACGGAGGAGATCAAGTCTTGTGGGGAAAACTGCGCAAACCTCTGCAGAGTGTACAAACTAATCATGGTTAGCCGTGTCCCCGGTTATGGACATCTTGAGTATCTGGTTCTTGGATTATCATATGGATCTCATCACTCTAAAAATAATTTGTTGGGTTGATAATTACTTTTAATTGGGATTGAGTTGGAGGAACCTTCTCAATATTGTTCAACTACCATGATAGTTAAATAAAACATATTCCTTTGTAGTAGGGAAAAATTGGCTTTTCGCAAAGCATATTAACCATACAGCCTCCCCCAGCCATATATGCATATAGTGATAGCTTTTATCTGTTCATTACTCTCCTCATTGCCAGCATATTCCATGTGCTGACCCATTTTCGGGCTGCAATGTATCATGTTGCAGACTTTTCAGACGAGGAGTAAGGTGCGATAGGTCGTTTGTCATGCACTCAGCCATGCCGTTGGAGTTGATGGACTCACTTTATCTACCAAGCCTTCCGCTGTTATCGTATTAGATGGCCTTAAGCCATATTTATTATAATAAGTTCTCTCTTGAGACATTCGATGTAATAAGTGTGTGATTGCCACTCTGTTATAAATCCTTCGAGTACTGTGTGTGTCAGCATTACCGATCTAGGGATGACACTGAAGCACAGATACTTGACCGTTTGAGGTCGGGTTGCTACAGCCCTGCATCGCACACGCAACTAAAATATGAACCGTGTTTGATGGCTCCGCCATCGCAAACGTTTTGCACCTTTTTACGGTTCTTTTACACCACCGTTTGCGATTATTGCATCGCAGACAGTTTCGTCGAAGGGTCTCTGACCGTAGTGTCCCGTTAGCAGCATCCTGCAGTAGTGATAGTTCATCACGAAGCTTTTATAGCTTGGTGGCAGTGATTGAAGAATTTGTCAATGACACTACCATCAGGAACATTAACTCCCAGCTGAGTCTAGTGGTTATGGTACCCAGACATTCTGAGTATGTGTTCACTAACAAAACTATTCTCCTCCATCTTGCAGCTATAGAACTTGTTGGAGACTTCCTATCTCTCAACTCGGGCATTTGCTTGAAATATTAACTTCAACTCCTGAAACATCTCATATGCTCCATGACGTTCAAAACGTCTTTGAAGTCTCGATTCTAAGCCGTAAAGCATGACACACTGAACTATCGAGTAGTCATCAGATTTAGCTTGCCAGACGTTCATAACGTCCGGGGTTGCTCCTGCACCAGGCCTTGCACCTAGCGGTGCTTTCAGGACGTAATTCTTCTGTGCGGCAATGAGGATAATCCTCAAGTTACGGACCCAGTCCGTGTAATTGCTACCATCATCTTTCAACTTAGCTTCCTCTAGGAACGCATTAAAATTCAAGGGAACGGTAGCACGGGCCATTGATCTACAACAACATAGATATGCAAAAACTATTAGGACTAAGTTCATGATAAAATTAAAGTTCGATTAATCATATTACTTAAGAACTCCCACTTAGATAGACATCCCTCTAGTCATCTAAATGATCACGTGAACCATATCAACTAAACCATGTCCGATCATCACGTGAGATGGAGTAGTTTTCAATGGTGAACATCTCTATGTTGATCATATCTACTATATGATTCACATTCGACCTTTCAGACTCAGTGTTCCGAGGCCATATCTACATATGCTAGGCTCGTCAAGTTTAGCACGAGTATTCTGCACGTGCAAAATTGTCTTGCACCCATTGTATGTGAACGTCGAGTTTATCACACCTGATCATCACGTGGTGTCTCGGCACGACGAACTGTCATAATGGTGCATACTCAGGGAGAACACTTATACCTTGAAATTTAGTGAGGGGTCATCTTATAATGCTACCGCCTCTATTGGAAAAGGCAGTGCCTAGGAGGCGCTTAGGCACGCCTAGGCGCTAGGCAATGGCCAAACGCCTCGCCTAGGGCATAAATGGAGGTCTAGGCAGGGCAAGCAAGGAATTTCCTACCCAAGCAAGAAATCATGCCACATACTGCACTGATATGCCAAACGGGTTATATTCCAATGGCAGTAGATGGTAATTAACTTATTTATATGGCCTAAAATAATATCAACACCCATATAATAATCACAAATACACTACAAGTAAAAAATATATTACCGCCTAGGCCATGCCTAGGGCACTTAGGCACCGCCTAGGCACTAGGCGAAGGCCAATCGCCTCGCTTACGCCTACCGCTTTTTCCAACCTTGGCTACCACCATACTAAGCAAAATAAGATGCATAAAAGATAAACATCACATGCAATCAAAATATGTGGCATGATATGGCCATCATCATCTTGTGCCTTTGATCTCCATCTCCAAAGCACTGTCATGATCTCCATCGTCACCGGCTTGACACCTTGATCTCCATAGTAGTGTCATGGTCGTCTCACCAACTATTGCTTCTACAAGTATCGCTACCGCATAGTGATAAAGTAAAGCAATTACATGGCGATTGCATTTCATACAATAAAGCAACAACCATAAGGCTCCTGACGGTTACCAATAACTTTTACAAAACATGATCATCTCATACAATAACTTATATCACATCATGTCTTGACCATATCATATCACAACATGCCTGTTCCACGTTTTACGTGGCTGCTACGGGCTTCTAGCAAGAACCATTCTTACCTACGCATCAAAACCACAAAGATTTTTCATCAAGTGTGCCATTTTAACCTTCAACAAGGACCGGCCGTAGTCAAATTCGATTCAACTAAAGTTGGAGAAACAGACACACGCTAGCCACCTTTATGCAAAACAAGTTGCATGTCTGTCGGTGGAACCGGTCTCATGAACGTGGTCATGTAAGGTTGGTCCGTACCGCTTCATCCAACAATACCGCCGAATCAAAATAAGACGTTGGTGGTAAGCAGTATGACTATTATCACCCACAACTCTTTGTGTTCTACTCGTGCATATCATCTACGCATAGACCTGGCTTTGATACCACTGTTGGGGAACGTAGCATGCAATTTCAAAAAAAGTCCTACGATCACGCAAGATCTATCTAGGAGATGCATAGCAACGAGAGGGGGAGAGTGTGTCCACGTACCCTCGTAGACCGAAAGTGGAAGCGTTAGGTTAACGCGGTTGATGTAGTTGAACGTCTTCACGATCCAACCGATCTAGTACCAAACGTACGGCACCTTCGAGTTCAGCACACGTTCAGCTCGATGACGTCCCTCAAACTCTTGATCCAGCAGAGGGTCGAGGGAGAGTTCCGTCAGCACGACGGTGTGGTGATGGTGACGGTGATGTGATCCGCGTAGGGCTTCGCCTAAGCACTACGACGATATGACCGAAGGAGTAAACTGCGGAGAGGGGCACCGCACACGGCTAAGAGAACAATTGTTGTGCTTTGGGGTGCCCCCTGCCCCCGTATATAAAGGAGTGGAGGAGGAGGCTGGCCACCAAGGGGGCGTGCCAAGGGGGGGAGTCCTACTAGGACTCCACTCCTAGTAGGATTCGGCCCCCGGTTTTCCTTTTAGGGAAAACTTTTTTTGCCACTCTAGTTTTTTCCCACTTTGCTTATGCCACTCTAGAATTTGACATTTCACTTTTGCCACTCTTAGCTTTTGACAATATATCACTTTTGCCATTCCATGGCAAAAGCAAAAAAATTAGAGTGGCAATTGTGATACATTGTCAAAAGCTAAGAGTGGCAAAAGTGAAATGAAAAATTATCGTTTTTGCCGTGGAATGGCATTTGAGATGTATTGTCAAAATTGAAGAGTGGCAAAAATGAGATGTCAAATTCTAGAGTGGCATAAGCAAAATTGACAAAAGCTAGAGTGGCAAAAACAAAGTCTCCCCTTTTCCTTTCTCATTGGAGGGGAAAAGGGAAGGAGAGGGAGAGGGAAAGAGCAAAGGGGGACGCGCCCCCTCCCCCTTGTCCAATTCAGACTCCCTTGGGGGGCGCCACCCTGCGGGCTCCCCTCTCTTTCTCCCCTATGGCCCATGAAGGCCCATTACTTCCCCGGGGGGGGTCCGGTAACCCCTCGGTACTCCGATAAATATCTGAAACGCCCCGAAACCATTCCGGTGTCCAAATACTATCGTCCAATATATCAATATTTATCTCTCGAGCATTTCGACACTCCTCGTCATGTCCGTGATCTCATCTAGGACTCTGAACAATCTATGGTCACCAAAACACATAACTCATAATACAAATCGTCATCAAACGTTAAGCGTGCAGACCCTACGGGTTCGAGAACTATGTAGACATGACCAAGACACATCTCTAATCAATAACCAATAGTGGAACATGGATGCTCATGTTGGTTCCTACATATTCTACGAAGATCTTTATCGGTCAAACTGCAATAACAACATATGATATTCCCTTTGTCATCGATATGTTACTTGCCCGAGATCTGATTGTCGGTATCCTCATACCTAGTTCAATCTCGTTACTGGCAAGTATCTTTACTCGTTCTGTAATGCATCATCCCGCAACTAACTCATTAGTCACATTGCTTGCAAGGCTTATAGTGATGTGCATTACCGAGAGGGCACAGAGATACCTCTCCTATACTCGGAGTGACAAATCCTAATCTTGATCTATGCCAACCCAACAAACACCTTTGGAGACACCTATAGAGCATCTTTATAATCACCCAGTTACGTTGTGACATTTGATAGCACAAAAGGTGTTCCTCCGGTATTCGGGAGTTGCATAATCTCATAGTTAGAGGAATATGTATAAGTCATGAAGAAAGCAATAGCAATAAAAGTTAACGATTATTATGCTAAGCTAACGAATGGGTCTTGTCCATCACATCATTCTCTAATGATGTGATCCGGTTCATCAAATGACAACACATGTCTATGGTCAGGAAACTTCAACCATCTTTGATTAACGAGCTAGTCAAGTAGAGGCATACTAGGGACACTCTGTTTTGTGTATGTATTCACACATGTACTAAGTTTACGGTTAATACAATTCTAGTATGAATAATAAACATTTATCATGATATAAGGAAATATAAATAACAACTTTTATTATTGCCTATAGGGCATATTTCCTTCAGTGAGCTGCGTTGGGATTTTCTCGAAGAGGAGAGGATGATGCAGTACAGTAGAGATAAGTATTTCTCTCAGTTAAGAACCAAGATTATTAATCTAGTAGGAGAACCACGCAACACCTCATTACCAGTATCTACACACAAAATAACAAATACTTGCACCCAACGCGAACAAGGGGTTGTCAATCCCTCGACGATTATTTCCAAAGATTAAATTTTGTAGTGATAGATAAATGTATAAAGCACAAAATAAATAAAGAAAAGAAAAATTGCACCAAGGTATTTTTGGATTCTAATATATGAGAAAAATAGACCCGGGGCGATAGTTTTCACTAGAGGCTTCTCTCTTGAAAATAGCATACTATGGCTAAACAAATTACTGTTGGGCAATTGATAGAAAAGCGAATAATCATGACGATATCCAATGCAATGATCATGTATATAGGCATCACGTCCGAGACAAGTAGACTGACTCCTGCCTGCATCTATTGCTATTACTCCACACATCGACCGCTATCAAGCATGCATCTAGAGTATTAAGTTCAAAAAGAACGGAGTAAGGCCTTAAGCAAGATGACATGATGTAGACAAAGTAAACTCATGCATGAAAAAAACCCATCATTTTATCCTTAATGGCAATGATGCAAATACGTGTCATGTCCGGTTGTGTAACTAGGATTGAGCACCGCAAGAACGAACCCATCACAAAGCACCTCTCCCGTTGCAAGAAAAACCAATCTAGTTGGCCAAACCAAATCAATAGGTCGGAGAGAAATATGAAGCTATAATAATCATGCATAAAAGAGTTTAGAGAAGACTCAAATAATATTCATGGATAATCTGATCATAAACTCATAATTCATCGGATCCTAAAAAACACACCGCGAAAAGTGATTACATCGAATAGAACTCCAAGAACATCGAGGAGAACATTGTATTGAAGATCAAGAGAGAGAAGAAGTCATCTAGCTACTAACTATGGACTCATAAGTCTGCGGTAAACTACTCACACATCATCGGAAGGGCATCAATGTTGATGTAGAGCCCCTCCGTGATTGATTCCCTCTCTGGCAGAGTGCCGGAAAAGGCCTCCAGATGGGATCTCTCGAGAACATAAGCTTGCGGCAGTGGAAAAAGTATTTTGGGTGGCTTTTGTAGGTTTCCCGAGTTTAGAGAATTTATAGAGGCGGAATTAGGTCAAACGGGTGAAGGTGGGCCCCATGAGCCACAAGGGTGGACCTACCCCGTGGGAGCGCCCTGGTGCCTCGTCAGCTCCTCCTTCATCTTCTGGCTCTCTCCCGAAGCTTCTAGGGTCTCTTTTGTTAAAAAAAATCTCCAAAAAGTTTCGTGGCATTTGGACTTCGGTTGGTACTGATATCCTGGAAAACAAAAACAGACAAAAAACAGCAACTGGTACTGGACACTAAGTTAATATGTTAGTACCAAAAAAATGATATATAATTACTTGTAAATGCATATAAAACATCCAAGATTGATACTATAATAGCATAGAACAATAAAAAATTATAGATACGTTGGAGATGTATCAACCATGTTGGGTTTTATTTATCTTCGGGGCTTATCCCGTATCGCATACAAGTCTGATGATTACATCTGTGAGGATCATGAGAAGCTCTGGAGAATAATAGAGAGATTACAACAAATCAAAATATATCTCCTAAGAACCTAACCGTGTGGCTGCCATGACTGTAGGCAGCTGGAAAATTTCCCTCCCTTACTCTAAATATAATGTCTATAGTCCATCATTTAGAGCTCCCTTTAAAGAAATAAGGATAAATGAATGTTTAGAGTATTTGCTAGAGTGATTTTTTTGCCTCTTAGCCCTTACATTGGCGGTTTCAATAAAATAACGGTGCTTTTAAAGAATCTGCTAGAGTTGCTCTTACACTTGAGGACATCACTCCCGCCTTAAGTGGGAGCCAAGAAACCAATGCCATAGAGGCACTTAAGTTGGCGAGTACATTAGGTCAGTCTACTTTTTTTTCGATAAAGTGCGTTTTATGACATAAAAGATTTAAGTATTACACCTAGCCTCTGCATAACTATTATGCACACAGCCGAAGATCAGCAAACTTTTTTATTTTTATTTAATTAATTTATAAGTTCTAGAAGTAAGATTTGAGTAATTTACATGCAGCGTCTAAAAACATTATTGACTTTTAGTACAGTAATAAATCTCTCAGAAAATGTGTTGATACCAAAACAAAATATGTTTCATGTATATCAAATAGAGCATTAATGCAACTCATAAGTTGTTCCCATAGCAAAAAATGTCCTGATTTTTTTTTCAAAATGTGGCATGAAGATTCCTTTGTCATCGGTTGTAGATATAATAATGAATTCTAAATGTTTTAAAAACATGTGTCTGTCAAAGGACTGGGTTAATTTGGCGTCGCCAGTAACAGTTGGATTTTTTTTTTTGCGAATACAGTAACGGTTGGATGTTAGTTACCGATCATGCAAGGTTCACATGCACATGCATATGCAGTTTAAATTAACATGGCGATATCTTGCCTTGGCACGTGCGAAATTAATGTGGTTATCAACAATATACTTTTCCTTTTTTTTGAGCATCAGTATAGACACAAGCGCTCATATACACGCGCATACCCTCAACCCTATGAACGCATACGCGCACACCCTACCTCTATGAGCACCTCCGAGAAACTGAGCCGCCATATCATCTTGAGATTTACGAAGTCACCGTAGACGCCTCGTCGTCGACGGGAACGTCTCCTCCCACTGAAAGCGCATCGCCGGAAATCCTGAAATAAATCCAGGAATAATGCGAGCACCAGGATTTGAACCCTGATGGGTTGGGAATACCACTGTCCACCTAACCAACTCAACCACAGGTTGATTCGCAATATACTTTTCCTTTGGTGGGAAGATTAGCTAATCATAGGAATTCTAACTCAGTTAGCTAAACCAACGGCTACTAGAATGCCCATGAAATTGGTGATATATATGCATGAACGTGGCCAAACCAACAGCTTGAAACAATCATGCATGAGATTTCAACCACTGTTGTAGCAGCTATATACATACATATATTTAAAGGCTTCGCCTCCCTAGGCATTCTCGTTGCTTGGAGCATATGGAGGCACTGCAACTCCGTAGTTTTTGATTCTGCTCGCCCCTCCATCGATCTGGTGATTCAGAGTATACTCGATGAGACACGGGCATGGGCCCTCGCCGGGGTCAAGGGTCTTGCGGCGATCACACAATTCGAGCCACCCTAAGCGTGCATCTGCTTTGTTTCCGGGCTGAGCACCCCGGTTTCCTCTGCTCATCGTAGATTCATGCTTGCCCTCTGGTGTATAAGTTTGTATCTACTATCCTGTAACTCTTGTTCTCCTATCTATCAATGAAATGATACGCAGCTTGTGTATTTACGAAAAAAAATTAACCACACCCAAACTTGCCATTTAAAGGCTTACGACGAAATGCCATAAGATAAACGAAACCTGATATTCTAGTAGCCAGGTTCATGCATGCATATATATATATATATATATATATATATATATATATATATATATATTATATATATATATCACCCAATCCAATCATATAAATCCTCTATGATTTGTAATGTGTCGTGCACATTTTTCTGTGCCAATCATTGGCAAAGAAAATAGTGGGTGAAGAGCGCAGACAAAAATAAATACTTTGACAGGCACAGCATAGATTAAGCAATGGAATACTTTGATGCATCTCCCAAGCGTGAAACTGAAAGGGACATCTGTTCTACTAATTCCAGCTAGCTCCTCTTCACCAATCAAAAGGAAATGCTCCGTGCTTGCTTGGTAAAATGAAATGGTGGTAACTGAAAAGGGGTCATGCACGGTAGGATTTACACTTGCGGATAAAATCTATAGCTTCTTTGCAAACATCCGATGTGGAATCACACAATAGTGGAGCTCACTTTCTGTTGATTAATTTTCACCACTGTAGATTGTGCAAGTAAAGCACACACTTTCCACTGGTTCAGGTGTGTGCAGGGTAGCTGTAGGGCAGTGGTGGTACCTACCCGGTACTTTTGAACCCGTTCAAGCCACAACAAAGACCAAGTGACTAGAATGCCTTTTTTTTCTTTTCTTGTTCTTTTTTTCAGCACGTAGATGAACACATCAAAGCATGAAGTATTGTGAATTTCAGTTCATGGACATGTAAATCATGTGTATGTGTATATAGGAGTGGGAAGAATCTCAATATCCACCCCATCAATGTCAGGTGAACTAACATTACAAACATATTTGCTACCCCTCACTGATTGATTGGATACTTAGCGATGGTCTGAGGAATTAAATAAGTTTGCTATCCATTGCTGCGTGGAAATGGATATTATTGGTTTAGGTATGGTTTGACAAGGCATGGATGTTGACTCGTTAACAGGGGACAGCGCCAAGCTAATTAAATCCAGGAAACCCCAAGGTTTCTCACTTACTTCCCCAAGCAAATGAAATAATTGCAAAGGAGTTGTTAATATACTTTGTATGTATAGAGGCAGTCTTCACATAAGGTTGACAAGACGTTTATGACTTTGTTCACAACTGAAATGTCTCGTGATTATCCGCGCGATTGGTTAAGTTGTATATAATCGTATGTAGACGGTGTCAAGGTCTAAACAGGGGATTAAGATGGTCATCGCCCGCCGATCGAGTAGAAAAATGGCCGATCAACAAAGCACAAATTTTCTTCAACAGCGCATAAAGAATGGATACGTTCTCACGGTGTAAAAACGTAAATTTTGTGCCCCCCTTTATGGACATTCTTTGAACCCTTTGGAGAATGGATGGAGAAAAGAGAAGAGAGAAGGGCTGGACACGGACATGGACGCATAAAATAAAGAAACTGCTGCGGGGCCAGCCAATGGGAGATGGCAGTCAGTTCCAATGCGATAAGAGTGCAGTCAGGGAGAGGGAGAGGGAGAGCGAGGGTGGCTTCTTGACAAAAGCCCTTCAAGTCAAGACAAGACCCCTACTCTACTATACCACCTTCTTCCTCCTCCCTCTCTCTCTTTCTTCTCTCCCTTTCTCTCTTTCTCTCTTCACAGTTCAAGAGAGAGACCAAAACAAATTAAAGCAGGCAAGAAGGGACAAGATCCTCTCAACTGTGGGATTAGCAAGCGGTACACACGCGCCCCACAAGGCAGGCGAAACAGAGTGTCTGTCAGTCAGATGCATCAAGACAAGAAGTTGCAGGGTGCGTGAAGAGCAAGAAGAACACAGGACAGGAGAAAGAAAGAAAGAAAGAAAGAAACGGTCAAGCCGCCTGCTCTGCTCTGCTCAAGCCGGTCTCTTTTGTGCTGTAAAACCCAGTGCCCTGGTACGTTGTTTGTCTGCATCCTCTTCCTCGCTCGCATGCCTTCTCTTTGCTGAGGTAGATATATAGGCATAGGGGGGGTTGCCTGTGTGTGTTGCTCATGTGAGGTTTTCTTGTGCGGCATGCAGAAGCAAGGCAGCCAGGAGCGCAAAGAGTCTCTCTACTGGGAGTGGGAGGTCGAGGCAGCAAGAGTTTCGGCTTGGAGGTCGAGGATGGAGGAGGCCAGCAGCAGTTCAGGCCATCCGAGGCACAGGGGTCCTCCTCCTCATCATGTGCTTGGCTATGGCGGCTTCCATGCCGCCATGGCCATGCCAACCAACTCCATGCCTCCCGCAGCCTTCTTGTAAGAGCAACCTCTTCTGTCCCGTCTCTCTCTCCCTCTTTCTCGTTGTGGTTTTGTTTTGTCTGTCATCTCTCTTCTGCTTCTTTCCCCTATATGGAAAACAATAACCATGATGAACGGCATGCACTTATTTTTCAAGATTTGGCAAACATGAATCCTGATTCATCATCACCTCTGGCCTCTGCATGCGTATTGCCTTGTATGGAGTTGTTTTTTGTCGGCTTGCTGTTCTTCATGCTTCATGCCTGCCGTCGATCCTGTGTGCGTCTAGATACACACATACATGCATACATACATAGGAATCTTTCTGTAGATATATCACGTATTTGGTGATGGCAATGTAATGGTGATGACGGTCTGTACGTGCGTGCAGCAGCGAGCAAGACGGAGGAGGAGGCAGCGGCGGCGCCTACTTCGGGGAGCTGGAGGAGGCCCTCATGCACCAGGTCGCCACGCTCAGCAGCAGCGGCGGCAGGATGATTTCGCATTCCCATTCCCAGCAACAAACTGCAACGGCCACCTCCACGGATCATCCTCATCGCCACCACCACCACCACCATGGACACAACCACGCCATGCGTACGTACACACAACACCTCTCTCTCTCTCTCTAGCCTAGCCAAGCGAGTCCAACAAGAGACCAAAGAGCACAAGGCTGCGAGCCACTTTACCGAGAGGTTAGGGCATCCTAGTCAAAAGTAACCATGCAGTGCGGCAGAAGTGGCAGTTGTGTGTGTGTTGCTTGTGATACCCTTCTCTCTCCCTCTCTCTCTCTACCCCATGGACCATGGTACTAGCTAGGTAGAGTAGTGAGTGTGTGTATGCATGTAGACTGCAGCAAGCCTCTGGCTCTGGCTTGGCTGGCTGTGCAAGCAAGCAAGCAAAAGCACAGCTCAAAGGGAATAACCCCCAAGGCCACTTTCAGTTTCACTGCCACAGTGGGCCCACGCGACCGCTGCTACCCCTACCCCTTTGTGATCACAGGCAGTACTAGCGCCGCAGCCTTTGCACTTCACACCTCTCTCTCTCTCTCTGCTGTTGCCTATTGCGATGCATGTCTTGATCTCCTCCTCCCCTATCATATCTTCTTGCAGCCTTCCCCAGTACGGTGGCTGATACTGCTACAGCGGCAGCGGCAGCAGCTAGGCCGCCTCCCACACTGGACATCTTCCCCTCCTGGCCGCTCGCTCTCCATCACCACCACACACCCAAGGTAAATAAATATACTACATCATTCAAGGACACGTACGTACTGCAGCAAAAAGATACTGTAGAATTACTACAAGCATTTTGCACCTAAAACTGTTCTTCACTGATGTGTGTATACATGTGTTTGTTTTCTGGGCCAGCAGGAGGGTTCAAATGTGACAGCAGACAGCACAGACTCAGAGAGCAGCAGCAAGAACAACATCAACATGGACTCATCGGATCATCACCAGCAGGAACAGCAACAGCAGCAAGGGATGGTAGGATTAGTCACCGTGGCAGGCCAGTTCCATCAGATTTCACAGCAGCAGCACCACCAGCACCAGCAGCAGGTACTCTACCACTGTGAATGGTCATACAGTATCAAATTCATTTAATGCATTGGCATATGCACTGTTGCTTGGCTTCCTGCGTGTCTTTGTTCTTTGCTTCTACACATTCTCCCCTGGCCATCATCATCCATCTCTCCTAGTTCTAGAGTAGATAGCTAGCCTGGTGCCATGTCAGTAGCTAGGCCACAACTTCCAAGATGCTCATGTAGCAAAATGCTTCTGCCATAGGCAGCACAAGAAAGAAAGAAAGAAAGAATCCATACGGTTGAGGCAGGGTGTGCATTTAAGATGTGTTGCTGCCCCCAAGATCTCCAATCCCAACATGTTAGGTGAACCTTTTTTCTTCTTTTCTTGTTTGGACCTATAGAAACAAATCTAGAGAGCTTGTTGGAATAGCAACATCTTCCTTCCATTCTAGGCACACACATATGGATAGATAGGTGATTAATGTAGAGGATATGTTAGATTAGAGCCTAGCTGCCCTGCCATTGGCATTGCCACTGCCATTGGTGATGCGATAGGAGACAAGGGATCATTCTTACAATATTGTCCCTAGCAAGAAACTGTGGCCTCAATTAGTTGGATGCTTGAATAATGCCACCCTGGGTCAGTGTCTGCTTTAGGTGCACGCTGCTTTCTGGTCAATTGGTGAACTGCCAGTGCCAGGGTATATGTATATCAATATTGTTGGATAGACAAATAAGCAAGACAAAATCTTATGCACTGATTAATTAATCCACGCTTCTTTCTCAAACAAAATATAACAATTCACACTCGGCTGAAAGAGAGCCCTGCAAATTAGGGGGCGACGCGACAGCAACACACCATCAGAAAAGAAAAGCACGGCCTAATATATACTATATTTTCTTTTGTCTGTTGTTGGAGTGGGTGGTTTCCACCAAATGTACATTGATGTTTCTTTATATGTGCTTGATGTAACGTGCATGCAGTAGAGATCATACTATATACTACTAAGTATTTGCTTGATTGCGCCATGGACACATTGTTCTTCCATCTCCCAGCTCTATCATACTAGTAGTGTTTTAAGTGAGCATGATGTGTCAACTGATTGCTTCTTATTGAAATTCTTCTTCTAATATGCAATGTCGTGACCCATATATTTGAGAGAGAGAAAAAAATCAACTAACTGATTTTAGCTTGTGCTGGACTTCTTATGGTCGCTTGTCATGTGCAGAAGATGGCAACAAGTTCCACTCACAGTGACAGGACTGGCAAGGCGCTTGATCCAAAGGTACCATCGAAATCTATGTTCCTGGAGCAACGCAATGCATTTGGTTTTGAGAATCTTGAGATTTATAATGAGTTCTTCTCCCTTGGTGGTTAGCAGACGACGAGGAGGCTAGCGCAGAATCGAGAGGCTGCAAGAAAAAGCAGGCTTCGGAAGAAGGTGGACCATGCTTTGTAATCTGAACTGAATTGGTGTTCCCAGCAATGAATTTGCCAAGTTATTGACCTTTGCATCTGAATTATCCATCATGTGTAGGCTTACATTCAGCAGCTTGAGAGTGGCAAGCTGAAGCTTGCTCAACTGGAACAGGATCTCCAGCGGGCTCGTTCTCAGGTGCTTCTCATTTCTGCAGCTAATTCACCATGTGCACCTCTGCATATATGATCACAAAAATCACTCGAGTTAGAAAAATATCATTCAAGTTCCTTCTATGCCAAAGTATCGAGCTAGGTTTTCATATTGTAAAGTGTGATATGAACCTGTGAGCTTTGTGTAGGGACTCTTGGTTGGAGGAGCTCCAGGTGGAAACTCCAGCCCTGGTGTGTAAAGTCAACCCCAGTATCAGCTCTCCTACGCATTCACTGATTATAATGTGTGGTGGGAATTTGGTTAAGATTTGGCATTGGACTGAATACGAACTGTGATATCTATTTTCCAGGTGCTGCTATGTTCGATGTCGAGTACAACAGGTGGCTGGACGACGACAGCAGGCGCATGATTGAGCTCCGGGGAGGCCTGCACGCGCACTTGCCGGATGGTGACCTCAGGGCCATCATCGACGACACCTTGACCCACTACGATGAGCTCTTTCGCCTCAAGAGTGCCGCTGCAAGGGCGGACGTCTTTCATCTCATCACTGGGATGTGGGCGACCCCAGCCGAGCGCTGCTTCCTTTGGATGGGCGGCTTCCGGCCCTCTGATCTGCTCAAGGCATGTGTCTCTAACTACACTGAACATTAGCAATGTTATTCCTAAAAAAATAGAAACGAAATCAACTGCCATTTTCATTTCATAGTTTCTAGCAAAAAAGGTTCATTTGATAGTTCAGGAACCAAATTGCCAAACAAACTCTCGAAGTGTACTAATGATATCCTAATGAAAGTACATACTTCCCACTGTTGCTGCAGACACTGGCACCTCAGCTTGATCCCTTGACTGAACAGCAAATGGTTGGCATCTGCAGCCTTGAGCAGTCATTGCAGCAGGCAGAAGAAGCTCTCACCCAGGGCCTGGAGCAGCTCCATCAGTCATTAGCAATCACGGTGGCAGGCAGCGGGTCTCTTAGCGACGATACCAACATGGGGAGCTTCATGGGCGACATGGCCGTTGCTCTCGGCAAGCTGGCTAACCTTGAAGGCTTTGTCATACAGGTAACCCAAGATGTGTCACTACTCTTCAAACTTGACCGTTATGTCAGTGTATGCTAGACTATTCACTCATCTTATTCAAGTTTGTAGATGAGCAATGAAGCGCCTGGTAAAACTTGTAGGCAAATGTAGCAACAATCTGCATTCAGGGGAAATTTATTGCTCTGGCCACACCTAAATCATTCTAGCATCAGTTCTGCTACTAACTGTGCCAAGAATAAGTAAACTTTTTAAACCTCATAAGTACATCCACTAACAGTGCAAAAAATAAGTGATTTGTCAATTTAAAAGGTCAATCTATCCACAATTCGCAAGTTATTATTCTTTTAAACTTCATTTGTTCATCTGGTTTATTTCAAAAAAGTTTATTGCTAGCATCTGCTGTGAGTTTTAGCTGCCAAGAATAAGATCACTGAGGCATGTACTAAAACAACATATGTGACATGTCATTTCCAGGCTGATAACTTGAGGCAGCAGACTCTTCACCAGATGCACAGGATTCTGACAGTTAGGCAGGCAGCTCGATGTTTCTTGGCTATTGGCGAGTACCATAACCGCCTCCGTGCCCTAAGCTCCCTCTGGGCTTCTCGCCCTCGAGAGTAAGTACCACACAATTCTTACCTCTGTCCTGTGATTAGTTTTCTTTTGCTAAATATGAAGTCTGCTACCTGTAGCTGTTGAAGTTATAGCCTATCTACAATTTAAAAAAAAATCTAAGTGCATATGATTGAGCAAGGGCTTAATAGAGGCGAGAATCATCTTAGTTTATAATACCCAGATGTGCCCTACTAATCAGCATGGAATCGACCACCCTCCTACCAGCAATCAAAACTCAAAAGTCAGCAGGCTTGTTTTCTACACCATAGCCTGCACTAAAACAAATGGCAAAAACAAGGTGCATCTATGGTGTGCAGAAAAAGAACTAGAGACGGTTTCTTTCACTTTTTCCTGGGATGCTTTCAGCTATCCCAGCCTCTGTTTCTTTTCCCTAGGATATGTTCGGCTATCCCTGCCAACTAACCATTTTCTGTTTTGGCCTAAAAGAAGCATAGGTTCAGCAGTTGTAGTACCATTTTTTTGGATCTATCTCTGATCTATTTATTGCTGGTGCATATATTGCCTGCAGGATACTGATGACAGATGAAGGCAATTGTGGAGAGCTAAGCATTGCAGCACATCCAGCTGAAAGCCAATATTCAGCCTACTGATTCAAATGTATCTTGGAACTAACCTTCAAAGTAGGAGCATAAGCAAAACAACTGGGAAGAAATTTTTTGGATGTAATGTAGCAGATATGTGAGAAACAGAGAGCTGGGAAACAAAGGAAGCTCCAGAAATGGGAGAACTTGTCAGAATGCGTAGAACTGTCATCAGATTTTCTTGAGTCAAATGGTTTAATGTATCCTGGAGTGAGAACAAATGGAGGACACCCAGAGTTCATTATTGAAATGGTACTTCAATTTGTGTTATTTTCATTACTTCTGGCTGCATTTTGTAAGAACACCTTCTACCATGCACCACTACCAAAATATCTTGAATTGAATAGGTGAGCTATCTGACAGAATTTGGAAAAAATATCACTGCCAAAAATGGGGAAAAGGTTAGATAAAATATAGTGAAACACTGACATTCAGTCACAATTTTTTATCATTAGGAGGGAACAAAGGGGTAATTTCTAAGCATGAGTACACAAACCTGTTCCAGATATCAAATTTAGTACCTCATTCAGAGTCTTATACTTCACACACTGCTGTTGAGTTACAACTGCAAACTACATTTGATTTTTACATCTGTACAGTTCAAGCACGCTAGTACCTAGATAGTACTCACAGGAAAAGAATTGTCATTTGAAGTTAAACCTTGCTACTCCCTCCGTTCCAAAATAGATGACCCAACTTTGTACTAAAGTTAGTACAAAGTTGAGTCATCTATTTTGGAACGGAGGGAGTACAATTTTGCAACACAGATAATAGAAACCAGCTTGAGGATAAGTTCAAGTTTCTTCCATTATAAACCAAAGTGTACACTGCACAACACTGATTTTGCTGTGAAAAGAGTTGCTTAGAGGAGCAACTACCACACATACATTGAACAAACACGTAAAAGAAAGGAAGGACTTTCCTGCGTCTTCAGGGGGGTAATGGAGGATTTCCTTGTGTCACACATGATTGACATGTGGAGGAATATTTCAAATAAAGAATGGCATGGTATTCCTATACAAATATGGCTTTACTCTGTTTTGGTTCTAACCTCACAGAAGAAGTATATGATGTAAGAAACAAATCAGCTCACAGCTAATTATCCTTTTTCTGGACAACTCGACTTTTGGACCAATCTTCCAAAGTTTTGCGGTGAAGAGCGTTCATTTTGATCTTCCTCCTTCCTCGGATGATGTTTTCAGCGTCTTTCCAGTTTTCAGCAACGCCGGTCGCCACTAGAATTGCGCACATGACACAGGCACTTCTTCCATGACCTGATGTGGTTGTAAATCATGCACAAAACAGATAGCCATTTTATCTTCATGTGGTGTCACTTGTAAATAAATACAACAAAATTACCAAACTAAGAATGGTTCGCCAAAAATAGAATGCAAACAAGAGAGGGGGGGATCATTGCTAACCAAATGCGCAGTGGACATAGACGGGCTTCCCCTGGGCTCTCTTCTCGCAGGCCCACCGCGCCGCGAATTCGATCTGGGACGGTAACGGGGCCCTGGTATCCCAAGTAGCAAGACAGACATACTCATCCACCTTCACAAACGAGCTCCTCGGCAGCTCACACGTGCAATCCACGACGGACGGATCCCCCGGAGGCAGGTGCTTTGCCATGAACGGCCAGCCCCCGAGGTAGAGCCCCTGGGCGATCTCGTCGTACACGTTCTCCTTCCTGAGGAACCTCTTCACCTTGGCGTACGTGCGTGCCAGCATCAGGAAGGGGCCGAAGAGCACGGCCGACCAGAGGGGGAACCGGCCAGACGGGGTCTTGCCCAGGATCCACGGCACGTTGACGGCGGTGTGGGACGCGACGGTGACGATGTAGGCGACGCAGCTGGTGGCGAGGATGGGGGCCGTGGCGGCGGCCCTCACGCCGGCCTGCCGCAGGGCGAGGGACGAGACGAGGAGCGCCGTCGCCGCGATGCCCGTCACCTTGGAGATCCCCATTGCTTGTCTTCGTTACCGAGGTGGAATCTGGCGTCGATCCGTTTGGGGGTAATGTCGATTGAATCGAAAACGGAGTGGATCAAGAAGCGATCTGGGTGTGGAGAAGTTACCGGCGGTGGCTGAGGGCGTGCGGGCGAGGAGACGGGAGGAGGGAAGAGTGGTGGGGAGGAGATGCGGTGGAGCGGGGGAGGAAGAGAAGGCGGGAAGAGCGGGGGAAGAAGACAGGAGGGACTCCCCGACATAGTCGGGTGGGTCAGAGACCCAAACATTGCTGCCATGTCACAAAAATGAAAAATCGGGTCATTCATTTGAAATGGAGCATAAAAATTGCTAAAGTTACTTTTTCGGAGATTTTTGGGGGAAAGTAAAAATTTTAAAACCAGACCCATCTCCACCTATTTTTTTTGGAAAAAAGGTTAAGGCACGTACTTACAAAAAGATAAAACTACAATCAAATATCTGGGAGTGGTCAAAGTCTTCTTCCTCTTGCATCCACCGACGATGTGACGTGAGCAAAACTCGATGCAGCATTTGGTTTCTGCCTCAGTGGAGCAAATTTTTATAAACACAAGAGCTTGTAAAAGCGGCGTCTGGGAAGTCGTCGATGCAGACCAGCAAATACCGGCCGCGCGCAATCTGTGAAGTGAATCGTCGCCCCGAATAAGAAAAACGCTGATAAGGGCTTGTAAAAACTCCGAATACCAGGAAAGCTAGCCAAATGCAGACAGGTCCATGGGAAACCTAAACCGACAGGATCTCGAAGGACTAGCCAGAGACATGGCCCCACGCGCCCTCCGCCGGCGACAATCACACCAATGGAAGGCGGAAAGTGCGGTGAGAATATTATACCTACACTAGGTCAGCGCCTCCGCCTTGCCACCCCAAACTATGAAGACTCCCTAAAGAAAAGTTAAAAAATCACCCATGCCACTACATGACATGTTCGGGTATGATGTCGAGCTCACAGTCGTTCAGGAGCATGCACTCACGCCCTCTTCTCTGGTAACCTAGCCAGGCTGAGCCGAAGTTGAAGATTGTCGCATTAGATCCCTCTGGTCACAGCCAACTTCACCAATGCCTTCATCGAGCATCGCGTGTTGTGGATCACACGGACACGCATCTCCATCTCGTCTCGTAGTAGCACTCCAACCTTCACAGTAGGCCGTCCTTGAACAGGATCTCTCCATCGGTGTTGTGTGGGCTTTTTGCCCGACACATGCTCGTGTGGCGCGAGCTTACGCCATATGTGACGCCCCCGCTGGATTTTTGCCTGAGTGGCGGAGAAGTCACCCGACTGGTGGATCCACGACAGGGGTGGCTCCAGCGACAGAGCTCAAGTATCCTCCCGGGACTGGTGGACCATGAGACTGACAGATGTCCCCTTCTCGTTCGAGTAGGAGTCTAGCTCCCAGTAGATGTATCCGGACTGGCCAAACTCATATCTGTCGCTAGTCATGTCGAAGATGGTCGGAGAGGTTAGGTTGGGGAGCGGGGGTGGACTAAAAATGGAGTGAATCGAGAATCACTAGGATTTGATCTAGAGTGGAATTAGGAAGGGGATTTGTGGCATCGAGGTGGACAGGTCCGACATGGCAGCCGCATTTGGGCGGCTCCAAATCTGTGGCACATATGAACTGGGTTTAAGGGGTGTCCGTAGCCTGGCTATATAAGAATATAATATGGGTTTGGGGGTCTGGTTGGATGATGTTTTTTATCAAGACGGTGTCCGAATTGTTTGATCGGACATATGAAAAGAAGTGTAGGGTCTGATTGACGATGCTCTTAGTTTCACTTCCAAGGTCTACACTTTCTCATACCATCACAATTTTGAAACGGTGGAGAAAAATGCACTCAAATATGTGTGTTTTCGGTAGTAGTCACGAAATGAGATAGCACATAGTTCTGTTGTAGATTTCCACTTTCAAAAGGAGTCTAGTAAAACTAAATATTGCATACACTTCCTTTTTAGACTCGCTAACAATCTCCTCTCCCTTTGATGACCCACAAGTATAGGGTATCAATCGTAGTCATTTCGATAAGTAAGAGTGTCAAACCCAACGAGGAGCAGAAGGAATCTGTAAGCGGTTTTCAACAAGACATTCTCTGCAAGTGTTGTAAGATAGTTTTGATAGATAATTTGATAGCAAGATAATTGGTAACAAGTAACGAAAGTAGCAAGGTGGCCCAATCATTATTAATGCCAAGGACAAACCAGAGATACTTATTATAGTGATTAAAGCGCTTTTGAGGACACACACGAATTCATCTAGTTACTTCCACCACGATTCATCGACTCGTGTTCATTACTTTGATAAGTTAATATGTGGGTGAACCAAAGCTAAGGTGTTATTCTTACTTGACCAGACAACCTACTTATGATTACCCCCTCCCGCAAGGATCCGCAGACACAAGAGAAGAATTAAGATAAATCTAACCATAGCATGAAACATATGGATCCAAACAGCCCCTTACGGAACAGCTCATAAACTTGGGTTTAGATTTTAGTCACTTCGGTAACCCATCATCTACAGACTAATTATAAGTGCATCTAGTGTCACCCATTTTTGGTCTTGGAGTATTGACGACAAACTTGGTTGAGGGACTAATGTGTTTGTGAGATTCACACGAGAACACAGGTAGAAGTGCCCATTGATTCAGTTTACCCATCAAAGATGACCCCTAAAATGTATGAAGACGTTGAAGATAATGGTGGTTCGCGAAGACATTGATGTAGAAGACAATGGTACGCGAAGACTTTCGCTTGAAGACAATGGAGCGTGAAGACATAGTCTTTTGGTAGTTTCATTTTCTTCTTTCTTAAGTCATAGGAACCACCACGCTGTTAAGTGGGGTCGAGGTAAACAAAGTCAGAAACTAACGTGATGCTCAACCTAAAATCCTATGTTTTCTAGTGAAGACAATGAGAGGAAACATCTTCCAGAGTTGGTTGGGTCAGCTTTACTTGGAGCTCAAGTAAAGTTGTCATGTGTGTTTGAAATCCGATCGTTGGGCACATGTCAATTGTCCACTAACCCAGGGTCATTTTGGACATATCATGTCGGGTTGCCTCCTGGCTATAAATAGCCCACCCCTCCACCATAAGTTGGTGGCTGCTCCGAGTTAGTGCACGGCTTTTGTCCTTTGAGAGCAACCCAGCTCCGAAGCCTTTGAGAGAGAATCCTTGCAAGGAAAACCCCAAAACACCCAGAGCCCAAAAGTGATTGAGCATCATTGAAGCCTTTCTGTTCCGCGTGAACCGAAGACTTGTTAGACTTGAAGACTGTGATCTTCCAGCCGGTAATGCGTCATGTACGGAGCATCCAAAAGCCATTGTGGATTGCCGGTGAACGATGTCGGTGAAGGTTTGGAAGTCTATCTTGAAGACTTACTTGAGTGATTGGGCAAGATCTGTTGATCTTAGCTCAAGGGGAATAAGGTGAAGACTAGGTCTTCAGAATTCAATCCCAGCCTCCCCAACCAGACGTACAACTGTCACAGCTATTGGAGTCAAACAAATCATGTGTCTTCTCCGAGCAACTGGTTCTATCAGTTCACTACTTTACTTATTGTTTAGTTTCGTGGAGCCTTTGCATGCTCGTTCTGTTTGAAGACATTGTGTGAAGACATTCCCACAGACTGCATCTTTGTCTTCACACTATCTTCCTAAACTGCTCTGTTCTACCTAGTTGATGTTTGTCTTCGCATCTCACTTCAATAATTGTTGACATACCAACAAGCCTAGTGTATTTTATCTTACGTTGTATCATGTTTAGTTGGTGTTTTAATTTTGCGTCTTAGAAGATATTGCCTGCTTCGAGGACTTACATAAAAATCGCCTATCCACCCCCCTTTAGTCGATAACTAGCACTCTCACTAATTCCACAATGCCTTCCCCTAGGCCCGAACATGGTGAAGTGTCATGTAGTCTACATTCACACGACACCATTAGAGGAAGAACAACATAACATATCATAAAAACATTGAATGAAACCAACTTTACATGATTACTAATAGCAAGACTTCTCCCATGTCCTCAAGAACAAATAGAACTACTCACAAATCATAATTATGTTCATGATCAGAGGGTATAAGTATGTGAATAACAATCTAAACATATTAATCTTCCACCAAAATAAACCAATTAGCATCAACTACAAGATGTAATCAACACTAGTAGTACCCCCATGCACCAATCTGAGGTTTGATACAAAGATTGAATACAAGAGATGAACTAAAATTTGGAGATGAGATGATGTTGGTGAAGATGTTGATGGAGATGGGTCCTCCCATGATGAGAGAAGCGTTGGTGATGATGATGGCTTCGATTTCCCCCTCCCAGGGGGAAGTTTCCCGGGCAGAATCGCTCCGCCCGAGAGAAGAAGTGCTCCGCCTCTAGTTCTACCTCGAGACGGTGGTGGTTGGTCCCAAAAGTCTTCTCCTGATTTTTTCTAGGGGAAATGACTTCATATAGGAGAATATGGGCATCAGTGGGCCTCGTTGGAGCCCACAAGTTAGGTGGGCGCGCCTAGGGGTAGGGTGTGCCTCCTGGCTTATGGCCCACGAAGGGTCCTCTCCGGTACTTCTTTCTTCCAGTATTTTTTAGATATTCGAAAATAATTCTTCGTAAAATTTCATGTCATTTTTATCTTTGGAGAATAGTTCTCTCTGTTGTAGCTTTTTTGGGTCAGAAGACCAGCTACTAGCAATCTCCCTCTTCTGATGTATGTTGCATTTTAAAAGAGAAACAACATTAGAATTGCATCAAAAAGTGGAATATAACTTCAAAACAATAAAAATAATAGTAGGAAAACATGATGAAAAATGGACGTATCAGTCTTCTTCATGGTGAGGTGCCGCCGGGGTAGACAATTCAGTTGATCCATGGTACTCCGCCATAGTAGCTATCTATAGCCCCCGGTTCTCCTCCCATCGCAACAGTGATCTTTGCTGAAATGTGACGAGTTGTTCACTCCATTCCTGGCCGAACCACCCTCTCCCTCACTCCTTCTACTTCCTCAATCACCCCTTCGCTTGCCCACCAAGTTCTCGACCAAATACCAACCTCACAACTGCATGGCCACCACACCACAACTCCACTGAGGGAATCCTAGATTATGGGGTCCTCGAGAGTCCGGGCTATGTCACATGGGCTGGACTGATGGGCCGTGAAGATACAAGGTAGAAGGCCTTCCCCCGTGTCCAGATGAGACTCTCCTTTGCATGGATGGCACGATTAGCGTCTGGATGTGTGCTTTCCTTTCTCTGTAAACCGACCCTGTACAACCCTAGGCCCCTCCGATGTCTATATAAACCAGAGAGTTTAGTCCGTAGAGGCTATCCGAATTTACATAGGCTAGACATCTAGGGTTTAGCCATCACGATCTCGAGGTAGATCAACTCTTGTAAACCCTATACTCATCAAAATCAATCAAGTAGGAAGTCGGGTATTCCCTCCATTAAGAGGGCCCGAACCTGGGTGAACATCGTGTCCCCTTTGTCTCCTGTTACCTTCGATCCTCAGACGCACAGTTCGGGACCCCCTACCCGAGATCGGCCGGTTTTGACACCGACATTGGTGCTTTCATTGAGAGTTCCACTGTGTCGTCAGCAGAAGGTTCGATGGCTTGTTCAATCATCAACAATGATGTTTTTTCTGGGTAAACCTTCCTCCTTAGTCAAATTTTTGTGTTCGGTGGCTTTGCTCTGTGTGCCAATTCGATTGGTCACCTCGAACAGATCAACAGATATGCCCCTGGTCATCAGATCAGATTCAGGAGCCTGAATTACATTGCCGATGTCTGAGGAGACTTGATCTTCGAAGGGTTCATGACCTCGACCATTGTTCCTCTGCTCTAAGAGGGAAACTCATCGGACTCGTCATCAGGCACCGCTCAAGGACCAACTATCATCCCTGCCCTGGCCTTAGATCCAGGGCAGACTACTTCATCCAAAGATGGGTATCTAAAACCCACCAGACCCTCTCCTACTATGGAACTTTTCTCCGGAGACACAGAGGCAGCTATGTCTTCGGCGAGCCTGGAGTCAAACAGGACTCTCCCTATCATCGGACAGCCGAACCCGCCTCAGGATGCAAACTCCAAACTCTCGAGGCCCGCATCTGGTGAGCACAGCTTGGAATCTGCCATGCCTAGCCCTGCAGGTCCTCGGTCCCCCGTCTGGCCTTCGCTCTTAAACGAGGCCTTGGACTTAATGTGATCCCTCGCCATTATGGAAGCATGACCTCCGAACTACGCCTAGCCCGGACTAGGGGCTGAGAGCTGGGAATTTTACGTCCCACCCACCACCCACTTAATAGCCACTATCGAGGATTTGACGGACATGCTAGATTACGCCTCCAAAAACATCGACGATATGGACGACGATGCCGGAGACAAACAAAGCCAAGACCCGCTGTCGGTGTCAAGACCGGCGGATCTCGAGTAGGCGGTCCCGAACTGTGCGTCTAAGGCGGATGGTAACAGGAGGCAGGGGACACGATGTTTTACCCAGGTTCGGGCCCTCTTGATGGAGGTAAAACCCTACGTCCTGCTTGATTTATTCTTGATGATATGAGTATTACAAGAGTTGATCTACCACGAGATTGGAGAGGCTAAACCCTAGAAGCTAGCCTATGGTATGATTGTATATTGTCCTACGGACTAAAACCCTCTGGTTTATATAGACACCGGAAGGGGTTAGGGTTACACAAGGTCGGTTACAAAGGAGGAAATATACACATCCGTATTGCCTAGCTTGCCTTCCACGCCAAGTAGAGTCCTATCCGGACACGAGACGAAGTCTTCAATCTTGTATCTTCATAGTCCAACAGTCCGGCCAAAGGATATAGTTCGGCTGTCCGGAGACCCCCTAATCCAAGACTCCCTCAGTAGCCCCTGAACCAGGCTTCAATGACGATGAGTCCGGCGCGCAGTGTTGTCTTCGGCATTGCAAGGCGGGTTCCTCCTCCGAATACACCAGGAAGAATTTGAATACAAGGATAGTGTCCGACCCTGCAAAATAAGTTCCACAGACCACCGTAGAGAGAATAATATTTCCACAAATCTAATCTGCTGACACGTTTTGGCAACATGACATTATGCCATGGCCCGGTGATTATTCGAACCGTTTCCTTTAACGAGCCCCGCACATAACGTGAGGCAGTTTCTTGACACGTCTTGTCAAAGCAGAGATCGTGTCCCCCTTATTACGGGATTCTCATCAATACGGGCGTGGGTAACCCAACCGCGCCATCGATTACGGCGCTTGGGGGATAAGCGAGTTTTACCAGGCTAGTGGGGGCGCATAGTTTCGGCCGCCCTTATAAAGGGACAAGGTTTAACCTTTTTTCTACCCACACCTTCTTCCTCCTTGCTCATCCATTCTTGCGCACTCGAGCTCCAACACCCAAGTCCACATCCTTCCCCTCAACCTTCTCCAATCATGTCCGGAGCGGGAGGCAAATGGATGGCTTCCTCCGTTACGGAGGGACACATCAAGAAGCTGCGCGGAGCCGGATACTTAGCCGCGAATATCGCGCATCGGCTGCCCGCTGCGGGGCAGATCGCTCCTACCCGTGAACCTCACGAGAGGGTAGTTTTCCTCCACCACTTCCTCCGTGGACTGGGGTTTCCCCTCCATCCATTCGTCTGCGGTCTCATGTTCTACTACGGGCTGGACTTTCATGATCTGGCCCCGAACTTCATCCTCAACATTTCGGCGTTCATCGTCGTGTGTGAGGCTTTCCTCCACATCCGGCCCCACTTCGTCCTGTGGCTGAAGACCTTCAATATCAAGCCGAAGGTGGTGGGAGGCTAACAAGCAGAATGCGGCGGAGCCATGGTGGGCAAGATGCCCAATGTTATATGGCTTGAAGGCTCCTTTGTGGAGACCATAAAGGGGTGGCAATCGGCGTGGTTCTACATCACCGAGCCGCGCGACACCAACTGGGTGGCTGCCCCTGAGTTTTGATCCGGAATCCCCACGCGGCTCACCTCCTGGAAAGAGAAGGGCCTGTCCTGGGGTTCATCGGTGGAGCTGGACGGACTCCAGAAATGTATCCGGAATATGGCATGCAGGAAGCTCAAGCTTGTCCACATAGTCCAGGTCATGCTCATCCGCCGGATCCTCCCGTGTCAACAACGGGATTTCAACTTGTGGGAGTTCGACCCGGCCCAACACCAGACTCTGAGCGAGCTCTTCGACACGACGCACAAGGACGTCTGGAGGGTGCTGTTCAAGGGCGCCGAGGTCCCTCCCTCTCTCACCGAGGACCGCGGGCTAAGCGCGAAGCGCCCAGCGCATTCGGTGAGTTCTATACATCTGGTAGGATATTTATTTCCCCTAGCTTAACCATGTGGGGGGGTCTGAGCTCCATGCCTTTGACAGGACTGGGTGGAGATGTCGGGGCAGATTAACTGTCTGGCCCCTCTGCCCGAAGACACTGCGGACGCTCTCCTGACGGAGATGCTGACTCCGGCTCCTTACAAGGTGCCGGAGAAGACCAAGAAGGCCAAGGGAACAAGAGTTCCCGACGCCAGGTGTTATCGGACTCATCGTCCGATAACTCCGCGATGCACTCCTCCCCCAAAGACGAGGAGGAAGATGAAGATGCTCCCCCTCCAGTCAGGGGAGACAAGAAAAGGAAGGCCGCCCCAACCGGGGGGGGGGGGGCGAAGGGTCCAAGAAGGGAAGGACTCTCCTTTCGGACTACTCCACCACCGCCGCCGAAGGCGAAGACGAGTGGCTACTCAGGGCCAAGCCCCTGGCGAAGTCGTAAGTATTCGGATGCCAGAATAACTCATAGCATACCTTTGTCGCACTACTTCTCCTGACGCCGAATTATGATTATGCAGACCGCCACGAGCCCATATCGACGTATCTACGGACGTCTCCCTGGGCTCGTCGGATATGGATAGCGATCCACTTCTGACCGCCACCTCCCCTTGCCCTACAGACAACACCGAGGTATTATCTCAAGAGGCACCGGGTCGAGGGGAGACAGTCCCGGAGGCGCCTCAAGGCGACCTTCCGGATTCTGGGAGCAGAGGGAGCAAGGCTCCCGAGGGCTCCGAGTTCGGCCCTGAGCCGAACACCGCGCCGGAACCTCCAGTGGTTCCGGACTCAGGCAGGCAGCCTCCTTCCAAAAGGGGAAAGACGCATGTGCCGGTGACCTCTGTCCATCCAGAGGCACCGGACAGTCTGCTGGGAGCGCTTCGCAGCGCTTCCATCGACGAAGAGCACCACGCTATTATGAGTGCGGTGGTCCAGAAGGTTCAGTCCGCTCTTGGCGGACTGAATGAAGCCTGTGCCAGCCTTCTAACAAGCTTTGAGGTAGGTTTTTGAAATATAGGAAAAATATTACCGCATAGACAGTAGCCCATGATGATCTGTTCGGTGTTCACAAAGAAAAGCCGAACAGAGGATCAAACAATATTGCAGGAGTCTAATATAAGTATGTCTATATGTGTATGCAGGCTTCGCTACTGGCCTCCGCCGCACTGATGGCGGAGGTCACCGCACTGAAGCAGGACCTTAAAGGGTCCAAGGACGAGCTCGTCCTTGCCAAGAGGCAGCTCGAGGAGAACAAATGTAAGTAGTACCTAGTCTATGGATATATATAAAAACAATGCGATTGCAAAATGACAGGATCATCGTAAATTTGCCAGGGGCCACGACCGAGGTGGCGACCCTGAAGCAAGAGTTGTCCGAGGCCGAAAACAAAGCGGCCAAGGAGCGCACCGAGCGGGAAAGGCAGGAGGCTCGGGTGGGCGAGGTGCAGCAAGAGCTCCATGCTCTCGTGACGAAGCACGAGGCGTTGGAGCTTGACTTGAAGACGGGAGAGTCCGAGCTTGCCGCGGCCCTCGAGAGCGCAAAGAATGCCAAGGCCGAAGCCCAAAAGGCCCTCCAGGAGATTGATGCAATGAAGAAGATAGCGGCGGGTAAGGCATTCTATATGCAAAGCAAGCATGTGAAAGTAAATTACTTGTTACTTACCCGAATCTGGAGCTCTCCAGGAGCATTCGCTGATTTGCCCCGCAGCGTGTCGGATGCCGCACAGTTTTACCAGGCCGAGGAGGGAAGCACAACGGAGAAGCTGTTCTGGTCTCAGTATAGTAGGACCGAACACCCGGTGCCTCTGAGCGACCAACTGAAGCAACTGGTCGAGCTGCACAAGGCGGCCAAACAGGCCATGAAGGCCTTTATAGTCCGGATGTGGCCTGGCAACGCCCTTCCCAACAACTACTTCGGCCTGGTGAGGCGGCTTGCGGATGCCTGCCCACGGCTGGAAGTCATCAAGCGGTCCGTCTGCATCAAAGGTGCACACTGGGCTTTCGCCCGTGTAAAGGTGCAATGGGCCAAGATGGACGCCGTGAAGCTGGTGAAGGAAGGGCCGCCGCAGGGCAAGGAGCATCGCCACCCCGAGATGTACTATGAGGGTGTCCTGAAGGGTGCCCATCTCGTAGCGGACGAGTGTACGAAAGATGTAATATTTGAGTAAACTTGCTCGTGTGATCCTGTATTATGAAAACTTGTTCATATGCGCTATGCAACGCTTGTTTGAATTTAAAATATTACCTTCTGTTCGGCTGTTTATCAAATCTGAGAGATGGCTAGTCGTCGGCTTCTGCCCCCACGCCACGAGTGCTGGGGTGTTCGGGATAAACCTGAGCACTCTTGTTCCCATTTTGGGTCCTTCGAGGGAGGTGCTCAGCACAACGAACAAGGCAATCGAACTATAATGCGTTATCACTCTCACTTAGCCATAGAATTCTATAATTTTAAATTTCGGCGAAGCCCTAGTATTCGGAAGGCCGAATTCGGGGCGCGATACATGCCTTAAGACGGACAGGGCCGATTCCTCGCTCTAAGCGGCATAAGTCTTTAGGGACTCGAAACCTCTCGAACAGCGACCAGTCTCGCCTTATCATGACAGTCAGTTTTAGCTTTCTCTACTGAGGTGCTTAGCCCAGCAGAACCGGGGCACAATCACAGTAGTTCTCCCAGTGCTACCTTAGCCGATATAGCGGAACGTAAGGTACCAAAACATGGGAGCCGGGAAAAGCCAACTATTAACCCAAGACATGATTTGGAGCTGATGCATATAATGCTATAAGTTCGGGGTGCCGCACTGTCGAAAGTGTTCGGACTTCTCACGCCGTATTATGGGGTATGCTTAATCCCCTGGCGTATTGGCCGTACCAGAGTGTACGGGTGCTAGATGTCGTGAATGAACATATATATATATATAAAGGAAGAATGCAATAATGGTCTTAATGCTATGCATTGTTTATTCAAAAAGGTGCGTTAAAGCAGAATGAGACAAGTAGTGCGATAAGCAAAAAGTAGGACTGTTTGACATGTCCCTTCCAAGGGCAAGCTGAGGAATAGTATTAAAGCAAAAATTTCACTCGTCTTCATAATCCACCTGGGAGTTCCGTGGTGTGACAGAGCTTTCTGCCTCCTTGGTTGCTGCATCATGTGTTCGGCAATCATGCTGCCGGACAGGGTTTCCAGAGATTAAAGTCCTGAAAGAGAAAAAATAACAAAGCGGGAAGCCCCTAGTGCGGTTTAGGCCGCGACTTGGAGCGTGCCGCAGTCGTGCCCCCTCCCCGCATGTGCCCATGGTATTTTTAATGCGTAATTATGTACGCGTGGCACGGATTTTGCCGTTTGGCTGGGACCGGGGTGGGGGCCGCATTGCTATGTGAGGTCGGAACGTGCCAGGCGGTCCTGTTACCGATTACTCCAGGTGCGCTTGAAGGTGTCCAGGTCCTTAATCGCCGAACTAGTGGATTGCCTTAAGAGGTTGCTTTGCGCTTCTGCTGCGAGGGCCGCAGTGTGCTCCTCCGTGCGGAGAGAGCGCTCTGTGTTTCCATTGACTGTGATGACCCCCCGAGGTCCTGGAATCTTGAGCTTGAGATATGCATAATGCGGTACCGCATTGAATCTTGCAAATGCGGTTCGCCCGAGCAGTGCATGGTAGCCACTGCAGAACGGGACTATGTCGAAGATTAACTCTTCACTTCGGAAGTTATCTGGAGATCCAAAGACCACTTCCAGTGTTACTGAGCCTGTGCCATGGGCCTCTACACCTGGTATGACGCCTTTAAAGGTCGTTTTAGTGGGTTTGATCCTTGAGGGGTCTATACCCATTTTGTGCACTGTGTCCTGATAAAGCAGGTTCAAGCTGCTGCCACCATCCATAAGGACTCGAGTGAGGTGAAATCCGTCAATGATTGGGTCTAGGACCAGTGCGGCGAATCCGCCATGACAGATACTAGTGGGGTGGTCCCTGTGATCGAAGGTGATCGGACAGGAGGACCATGGGTTGAACTTTGGGGCGACTGGCTCCAACGCATATACGTCCCTGAGCGCACGCTTCCGCTCCCTCTTGGGGATGTGGGTTGCGTATATCATGTTCACCGTCCGCACTTGCGGGGGGAACCTCTTCTGTCCTCCGGTGTTCGGCTGCCGGGGCTCCTCCTCGTCATCGCTATGTGACCCCTTATCTTTGTTTTCGGCATTTAACTTGTCGGCCTGCTTGAACACCCAACAATCCCTGTTGGTATGGTTGGCTGGCTTGTCGGGGGTGCCGTGTATTTGACACGAGCGATTGAGTATACGGTCCAAACTGGACGGGCCCGGAGTGCTTCTTTTGAATGGCTTTTTCCACTGAACGGGTTTAGAGCCTTTGAATCCGGCATTGACTGCCATATCCTCGGTATTGTCGCTGTTAATGCGGTGCTTATGTTTGTTGCGACGAGACCTGCCATTGCCGTCCTTGCTATCCGAAGTACCATGGTTCTTTGATATGTTATTACTGCGAGCCAGCCAACTGTCTTCTCCCGCACAAAAGCGGGTCATGAGTATCGTGAGGGCTGCCATAGATTTCGGCTTTTCCTGACCAAGGTGTCGGGCTAGCCACTCATCGCGGATGTTGTGCCTGAAAGCTGCTAGGGCCTCTGCATCTGGACAGTCGATGATTTGATTTTTCTTTGTTAGGAACCGTGTCCAGAATTGCCTGGCCGATTCCTCTGGCTGCTGAATTATGTGGCTCAAGTCATCGGCATCTGGTGGTCGCACATAAGTGCCCTGAAAGTTGTCGAGGAATGTGGCTTCCAGATCTTCCCAACAGCCAATGGACTATGCTGGCAAGCTGTTGAGCCAATGTCGAGCTGGTCCTTTGAGTTTTAGTGGGAGGTATTTGATGGCGTGTAGGTCATCACCGCGGTCCATGTGGATGTGCAGGAGGAAATCCTCGATCCATACCGCAGGATCTGTTGTGCCGTCGTATGATTCAATATTTACGGGTTTGAAACCCTCTGGGATTTGATGATCCATTACTTCATCTGTGAAGCATAGGGGGTGTGCGGCGCCTCTGTACTGGGCTATGTCGCGACGCAGCTCGAATGAGTCTTCCCCGCTGTGTTCGGCCCGGCCGGACTTACTTTTACTATATCCGGCGTGACGATTATCGTCTCGCATAGTGGCGCGCCCTCGTGATCCGTAGATCGATCTTGCATGTTTTGCTTTGTCCTCCAATATGTCTCACAGGTCTGGCGTATTTCCCCATGCCTTTTTATTTGAATGGCGTCGGGGTGCGGGCTGAGCTTTTGGCTGGAATGTTTCTCTGTCGCGGCCACGAGGTAGCCGATCAGCCGCGTCATACGCCGGGGATGTAGGTTTCGGTCCTTCCTCCTCCAGTCGGGGTAGCGACCTGCACTTTGGGTAACTCTTGGAGGGGCGCTTGAGTTTATATTCCTCGACCGCCAGGACTTCAGTCCATCTGTCGGCTAGCAAATCTTGATCAGCTAGAAGCTGCTGCCGCTTTTTCTTAAGGCTATTTGCCGTGGCTATAAGCCGGCGCTTGAAGCGCTCTTGTTCGACGGGATCCTTTGGCACGACGAATTCGTCATCGTCGAGGCTTGCCTCATCTTCGGAGGGAGGCATGTAATTATCATCCTCCGCCTCTCCATCTGCCGCTCTCTTAGGCAGGCTGGCTCCTTCATCCTCCTGCTCTAAATCTTGCTGGAGGGGATTGTTGTTGCCTTCGGCACTGTCCGGAGTGCTATTATCTCCGGTGCCGGTATCACCACTTTTGCCTTGGCGGGACTTAGAGCGGCGCCACTGACGCCGGCGCTTGGGTTGCTTTTTGGAGGGTTCATCCTCCGTTGTCTCATCGCCATTGCCTTCTTTGGGTGTATCCACCATGTATATATCGTATGATGAGGTGGCTGTCTAGTGCCCTGTGGACAGTGGTTCCTCTTCATCTCCTGCATCGTCGTCCATACCGTCGATGTCTTCGGAGTCGAAGTCGAGCATGTCGGTTAAGTCGTCGACAGTGGTTACTAAGTGGGTGGTGGGTGGGCGGCGAATTTCTTCGTCATCCGCATCCCAATCCCGCCGGATGTAGTTCGGCCAGGACTCTCCTGACAAGGAGAGAGACCTTAATGAGTTCAGTATGTCGCCAAAGGGCGAGTGCTGAAAAATATCCGCAGAGGTAAACTCCATGATCGGCGCCCAATTGGATTCAATGGGAACTGGCGTAGGCGGTTCGGAGTCCCTGGCCGGAGAAGGATCCGGCAGTTTGGCAACATGACTCTCGTGAAGGGTAAGGTCGATATTCGGCTCGATCGCCGCTGAGGATACGGCCTCCGTGACGGGGTCTATCCACTCGTCCATGGATGGCGCAACTAGCTCCGAATTGAGGCTCGGAGCGGCTGCCGGTGCGATCTCCTGAATACGGTCCAATGGTAGAGCTAAATCATACTCATCGTGACCGCGCGGCGCACAAGGCAGGGGCTCGAACCCGTCGAAGATCAAGTCTCCGCGGATATCGGCCGTGTAATTTAAGCTTCCAAACCTGACCTGGTGGCCAGGGGCGTAACTTTCGATCTGCTCCAGATGGCCAAGCAAGTTGGCCTGCAGTGCGAAGCCGCCGAACACAAAGATCTGTCCGGGAAGAAAAGTCTCACCCTGGACTGCATCGCTATCGATGATCGTAGGAGCCATCAAGCCTAACGGCGACGACACAGAGGAACTCTCAATGAAAGCACCAATGTTGGTGTCAAAACCGGCGGATCTCGAGTAGGGGGTCCCGAACTGTGCGTCTAAGGCGGATGGTAATAGGAGGCAGGGGACACGATGTTTTACCCAGGTCCGGGCCCTCTTGATGGAGGTAAAACCCTATGTCCTGCTTGATTTATTCTTGATGATATGAGTATTACAAGAGTTGATCTACCATGAGATCGGAGAGGCTAAACCCTAGAAGCTAGCCTATGGTATGATTGTATATTGTCCTACGGACTAAAACCCTCCGGTTTATATAGACACCGGAAGGGGTTAGGGTTACACAAGGTCGGTTACAAAGGAGGAAATATACATATCAGTATTGCCTAGCTTGCCTTCCACGCCAAGTAGAGTCCTATCCGGACACGAGACGAAGTCTTCAATCTTGTATCTTCATAGTCCAACAGTCCGGCCAAATAATATAGTTTGGCTGTCCGGAGACCCCCTGATCCAGGACTCCCTCACCCGCCATTCACCGGGCGATGGACGACTACCTCCACATATGATGTATATATGGTGGATACACCCAAAGAGGACGACCATGAAGGCAGGAAATATCCGAGTGAGGACAAGCCCACGGAGGCACCACCGAAACATCGACGTCAGCGACCCCGCTCAAAATCGCATCACGAAAAGGACAGTAATATCGGCACCGGAGATAATAACACTCCAGACAATGCCGAGGATCCCGAAGACCCTGTCCAGCCTACGTCCGAACAGGATGATTGGGAGGGGGGACAAGTCAACCCCGACCAGTCGGCCGGGAATGAGGATTCAGAAGATAGTAACTATCTACTGATCTCCGAGGATGATGTCAGCCTCGGCAATGAAGACTTCATCGTGCTAGAGGAACCCCTCGAGCAAGAGCACTTTAAGCGTCAGCTAATCACAACTGCGCGAAGCCTAAAGAAGAAGCAACAACAGCTCTAGGCCGAATAGGATACCCTCAACGACGGATGGACCCAAGTCCTAGCTGCCAAAGAATACGGCCTCGAGCGCCCAACAAAGATTCGGAAGATAGTAACCATCTATCGATCTCCGAGGATGATGTCAGCCTCGGCAACGAAGACTTCATCGTGACAGAGGAACCCCTCGAGCAAGAGCACTTTAAGCGTCAGCTAATCACAACTGCGCGAAGCCTAAAGAAGAAGCAACAACAGCTCCAGGCCGAACAGGATACCCTCAACGATAGATGGACCCAAGTCCTAGCTGCCGAAGAATATGGCCTCGAGTGCCCAACAAAGAGTTATCCGAAGCATTGGCTACTACCGCAATTCGACGACGAGGCCCATGAGCCAATACCGTCGAGATATGACCGCGCTGATGAACCAGACCGACCACCACGTGGGCGAGATAAAGCGGCTACTTATGCCGAAAACCAGCCGCTACCACCTCGCCGTCAAGGCAAAGAGGTAGCAGCTCTGGGCTATACCTGAAGGAAATATGCCCTAGAGGCAATAATAAAGTTGTTATTTATATTTCCTTATATCATGATAAATGTTTATTATTCATACCGGAAACTTAGTACATGTGTGAATACATAGACAAAACTGAGTGTCCCTAGTATGCCTCTACTTGACTAGCTCGTTAATCAAAGATGGTTAAGTTTCCTAGACATGGACATGTGTTGTCATTTGATGAATGGGATCACATCATTAGAGAATGATGTGATGGACAAGACCCATCCGCTAGCTTAGGATAATGATCGTTTAGTTTCTCTGCTATTGCTTTCATCATGACTTATACATGTTCCTCTGACTATGAGATTATGCAACTCCCAGATACCGGAGGAACACCTTGTGTGCTATCAAACATCACAACATAACTGGGTGATTGTAAAGATGCTCTACAGGTGTCTCCAATGGTGTTTGTTGAGTTGGCATAGATCGAGATTAGGATTTGTCACTCCGTGTATCAGAGAGGTATCTTTGGGCCCTCTCGGTAATGCACATCACTATGAGCCTTGCAAGCAATGTGACTAATGAGTTAGTTATGGGATGATGCACTACAGAACGAGTAAAGAGTCTTGCCGGTAATGAGATTGAACTAGGTATGATGATACCGATGATCGAATCTCGGGCAAGTAACATACCGATGACAAAGGGAACAACGTATGTTGTTATGCGGTTTGACCGATAAAGATCTTCGTAGAATATGCAGGAGCCAATATGAGCATCCAGGTTCCGCTATTGGTTATTAACCAAAGATGTGTCTCGGTCATGTCTACATAGTTCTCGAACCCGTAGGGTCCGCACGCTTAACGTTCGATGACAATTTGTATTATGAGTTATGTGATTTGATGACCGAAGTTTGTTCGGAGTCCCGGATGAGATCACAGACATGACGAGGAGTCTCTAAATGGTCGAGAGGTAAAGATTGATATATTGGACGAAGGTATTCAGACACCGGAAAGGTTTCGGGACGTTTCGGATATTTATCGGTGAACCGAGGGGTTATCGGAACCTCCCCGGGAAGTTATGGGCCCTAATGGGCCATAAGGGAGTGGGAGAGGGAAGGCCACAAGGTGACGCGCCCCCCTCCCAAGGGCAGTCCGAATTGGACTAGGGGAGGGGGTGCGGCCCCCCTTCCTTTCCCTCTCCCTCTCCTTCCCTCCTTCCCCTTGTTGGAATAGGAAAGGGGAGCCGAATCCTACTTGAACCAGGAGTCCAAGTAGGACTCCCCCTTGGCGCCGGCCTCCTCCTCCCCCCTCCTTTATATACGTGGGAGGGGCACCCAAGGCAGACCAAGTCTTCTCTTAGCCGTGTGCGGTGCCCCCCTCCACAGTTACACACCTCGGTCATATCGTCGTAGTGCTTAGGCGAAGCCCTGCGCTGGTAACTTCATCATCACCGTTGCCACACCGTCGTGCTGACGGAACTCTCCCTCGTCCTCAACTGGATCAAGAGCTCGAGGGACATCATCATGCTGAAATGTGCTGAACACGGAGGTGCTGTACGTTCGGTACTTGGATCGGTTGGATCATGAAGACATTCGACTACATCAACCGCATTACTAAACGCTTCTACTTTCGGTCTACGAGGGTATGTAGACACACTCTCCCCTCTCGTTGCTATGCATCTCCTAGAAAGATCTTGCGTGATCGTAGGAATTTTTTTGAAATACTGCGTTCCCCAACAGTGGCATCCGAGCCAGGTCTATGCGTAGATGTTATATGATGTAACATCCCAAATTTTCAATTTCGAATGTTATACATTAGATCATCATTGCATATCATGTTCTCTTTCATTTTTGGTTGATCCTAGAAATTCTACGCAACTCAAGGACCCACGGAGAGAGTTGGGGATTTCGTCATTTTCATATTTGAGTTTTTCTCGAATTTTGAAAAAAGGATCGTTTGATTTTAATTATTTTCTCTAAAATATTTCTTTTATTAAAAATAAAAGAGAGAGGATAAAATGACTTCCTCAAAATAAAGAAATATCAGAGATTTAATATTAAAATCAAATAAGATTTTATTCAGAGTTTTATCGCTATTTTATTTGAATTAGGAAAAAATATGCGTTTTCCAAAATTGCATTTTAGGCCCAAATAAATGTTCACCTTGTCAGGCTTATTTTTAGAGGACGGGAAAAATTTATTTCGGGATTTTTGGAGTCCGTTTAGTATTTCTTTTCTTTCTTTTTCTGCACGTCAAAATTATTTAAAAAAAGTCAAACCGACTTAGGGCCGTTTTCGGCCAGGACTCTTCGGGCCGGCCCCTTTAAAGCCGCACCCCCTCCCCCGCACCCCGTTAGCCCCGCAACCCCAAACCCTAACCCTAAGCCGCCCGCCCCGCCACCGCCGCCCCGCGCCACCGACCCGCCGCCTCACCGGAGCCGGAGCCGCCGACCCGCCACCCCTCGCCGGACTTGCCGGAGGTAGCGCCGCCGCCGCCGCCGACCCGCCGCCCCTCGCCGGATTTGCCGGAGGTAGTGCCGCCGCCACCGATTTCTTCGGAAAACCATACGGTTTTTTTAGATCCACGGTTTTTTTTATTTTTTTAGATCGGTTTTTTCCGTTTAGTTATTTAGCGGACGTTCGTCCGTACGTTTGTTTTTACGAACGGTTTTCACCGTTTAGCCGCAGACAGCGAACGTTCATTCGTTAGCCTGTTCGTCAGTTTTTCATTTTCTCGGATTTTCTGCGATTATTTTCGATCGTGATTTCTGATCCGATTTTCGTTCTAGTATAACTTTTCACTCATTTATCGGAATCAGGAGATTCAAGCGCCTAGAGTTTCGTCTCGAAACCCTCTTTCCGTTTAATCAACTTAAACAAGTTTTTGCTACTGTAAAATTTGACCTTAGTCCAGATTAGTAAACGAAGCTTGTTTCTCTCGCCGTTTGAGTTTTGTTGCTTCGTTTGATTTGATTCTTTTTGCAAACTGGAGTTCTTAAGTTGAAATTTCTGGTTAGATCTCTTATTTGAGTTTCACCCGTGCTTTTGCTTGATTGCTTATTGTATGCTTGTTTGATTGCGATAGAGTACCCAGAGTGCGAAGCGTGCTACATCGAGTCTCTAGGTTTCGCGGATCATCAGCAAGGTAAGTAACACTTTGATCATACCTCTTACTACCCAGTTTTCATTGCATTAGATCAACCCTCAAACATTGCATGGTTAGGATTTGAATTAAATTGTGGGGTTTGGGAAGTAGATGAGGTAGTACTTATTCACCTGTTTATTATCAAACCATGGGAGTTACTTCTATGTTGCTTATATTGCCATGCTATGCTCGTAGACGTGGATTGGGTTTGAGTGTATTCATGAAAGATGTGAGATTGGTATTTAATGGTTCAACTTAAGGTGGCAACTTTAATACATATCTGGGTGGATTGAGGCACCCGGGGAACCCAGTGATTGCCTGTATTTTTGGAAATCCCGGGTACCGTGTGATTCTCCTATGGACTGCCACCCAGGCTCAAAGCGACCATAAGATTATTCATACTAGAGACTTCCGTGTGTAGCCACATGCCCTTATGGGCTCTGGCATAGTTGAGTAAGTTGTGGGAAACCTTTCCATGATGGGCTAGCAGATGTAGGGGATTGTAGGTGTACCGGCCTATTTATCGGTTAAGGGGACCTCTTCAAAAAGATTATGTATCGGTCATCCGTTTCTCAAACACCATGTAGTGCGAGAACTCCAACGGAGGAGATCGAGTCTTGTGGGGAAAAGTGCACAAACCTCTACAGAGTGTACAAACTAATCATGGTTAGCCGTGTCCCCGGTTATGGACATCTTGAGTGTCTAGTTCTTGGATTACCATGTGTGAGGGAGTCCTAGATTAGGGGGTGTTCGGGTAGCCGGACTATACCTTCAGCCGGACTCCTGGACTATGAAGATACAAGATTGAAGACTTCGTCCTGTGTCCGGATAGGACTTTCCTTGGCGTGGAAGGCAAGCTTGGCGATGCGGATATTCAAGATCTCCTACCATTGTAACCGACTCTGTGTAACCCTAACCCTATCCGGTGTCTATATAAACCGGAGGGTTGTAGTCCGTAGGCAATCAACTCCATATACAACAATCATACCAGAGGCTAGCTTCTAGGGTTTAGCCTCCTTGATCTCGTGGTAGATCTACTCTTGTACTACCCATATCATCAATATTAATCAAGCAGGACGTAGGGTTTTACCTCCATCAAGAGGGCCCGAACCTGGGTAAAACATCATGTTCCCTGCCTCCTGTTACCATCCGGCCTAGACGCACAGTTCGGGACCCCCTACCCAAGATCCGCCGGTTTTGACACTGACGTTGGTGCTTTCATTGAGAGTTCCTCTGTGTCGTCGCCTTTAGGCCCGATGGCTCCTTTGATCATCAACAACGATGCGGTCCAGGGTGAGACTTTGCTCCCCGGACAGATCTTCGTCTTCGACAGCTTTGCTCTGTGGGCCAATTCGCTCGGCCACCTGGAGCAGATCGAAAGCTACGCCCCTGGCCATCAAGTCAGGTTTGGAAGCTTAAACTACATGGCTGACATCCGCGGAGACTTGATCTTCGACGGACTCGAGCCACGGCCAAGCGCGCCGCACTATCTCGAGAGGCATGATCTAGCTCTGCCCCCGGACAGTGTCCTGGAGGCCGCACACGCATCGGTTTCGACCCCTAACTCGGAGCCTGTTGCGCCAATCGAGGATGAGCGGTTGGACGTCACCTCGGGGGCTACGATCCCAAAAGCGATCGAGCCGAACGCTAGCCCCACACTCTGCACGACCCGTGACTCCGAGGATCCGGACTCCTCCCCGGACTCCGAACCCCCCGCGCCCCTGCCAATCGAATCCGATTGGGCGCCGATAATGGAGTTCACCGCCGCAGACATCTTTCAGCACTCGCCTTTTGGCGACATCTTGAATTCTCTTAAGTCTCTCTCTTTATCAGGAGAGCCCTGGCCGGACTACGGTCAGCGAGGGTGGGATACGGGCAATGAGGAAATTCAAAGCCCACCCACCACCCACTTTGTAGCCACTGTCGACGATCTAACCGACATGCTTGACTTCAGCTCCGAAGACATCGACGGCATGTACGACGATGTAGGAGATGAACAGGAACCAGCACCTGTAGGGCGCTGGAAGGCCACCTCGTCATATGACATATATATGGTGGATACTCCAAAAGATGGAGATGGCGATGGAACAGTGGGGGATGACGCCCCCAAGAAACAGCCAAAGCGCCGGTGTCAGCGGCGCCCGCTCTAAATCCCGCCAAAGCAAAAACGGTGATTCTGGCACGGGAGATAATACTACCCCGGATAGCGCTGAAGAACGCCCACCTCAGCAAGATTCGGCACAGGAATATGGAGAAGCCAGCCCTCATGAGAGAGCGGCAGACCGAGAGGTCGAGGATGATAACTATACGCCTCCCTCCGAAGACGAGGCAAGCCTCGATGATGACGAATTCGTCATACCATCAGACCCCGCCGAACAAGAGTGTTTTAAATGCAGGCTTTAGCCACGGCAAGCAACCTCAAGAAAAAGCAACAACAGCTTAGAGCTGCCCAAGATTTGCTAGCTGACAGATGGACTGAAGTCCTTGCGGCCGAAGAGTATGAACTCGAACGCCCCTCCAAGAGTTACCCGAAGCGCAGGCCGCTACCCCGATCAGAGGAGGAAGCACCTACATCACCAGCGCATGACATGGCAGACCGGCCACCTCGCGGCCGTGACAGAGAGGCCTCTCGGCCCTCCACCCAAGCCATGCCCCGACACCGCTCAACTAAGGCACGGGAAAATGCGCCCGACTTGCGAGACATACTGGAGGATAAGGCAAGACAAACAAGATCGATCTACGGATCACGCAGGCGCCCTACGGCATGTGACAATGATCTTCACTCCGGATACAACAAATCCGGCCGGGCCGAACGCAACAGACATAGCTCTTCCGAGCTGCGTCGTGATATAGCCCAGTACAGAGGCGTCGCACACCCGCTATGCTTCACGAATGAAGTAATGGATCATAAAATCCCAGAGGGTTTCAAACCTGTAAACATCGAATCATACGATGGCACAATAGATCCGGCGGTATGGATCGAGGATTATCTCCTTCACATCCACATGGCACGCGGCGATGATCTACACGCCATCAAATACCTCCCGCTCAAACTTAAAGGACCGGCCCGACATTGGCTTAACAGCTTGCCAGCAGACTCAATCGGTTCTTGGGAGGACCTGGAAGCCGCATTCCTCGACAACTTACAGGGCACTTATGTGCGACCGCCGGATGCCGACGACTTAAGCCACATAATTCAGCAGCCAAAGGAATCGGCCAGACAATTTTGGACACGGTTCCTAACAAAGAAAAACCAGATAGTCGACTGTCCGGACGCAGAGGCCCTAGCAGCCTTCAAGCATAACATCCGCGACGAGTGGCTTGCCCGGCACCTGGGACAGGAAAAGCCGAAATCCATGGCAGCCCTCACGACACTCATGACCCGCTTTTGCGCGGCAGAAGACAGCTGGCTAGCTTGAAGTAACAACTTATCAAAGAACCCTGGTAATTCGGATACCAAGGACAAAAGTGGTAGGACACGTCGGAATAAGCAAAAACGCCACGTTAACAGCGACAGCAATGAAGACACGGCAGTCAATGCCGGATTCAAAGGCTATAAATCCGGTCAGCGGAAAAAGCCATTCAAAAAGAATACTCAGGGCCCGTCCAGTTTGGACCGAATACTCGATTGCTTGGGCCAGATACATGGCACCCCCGAAAGGCCAGCCAATCACACTAACAGGGATTGTTGGGTGTTCAAGCAGGCAGGCAAATTAAGGGCCGAAAATAGAGACAAGGGGCTGCAGAGCGATGACGAGGAGCCCAAGCCACCGAACAACAATGGACAGAAGGGCTTTCCCCCACAAGTGCGGACGGTGAACATGATATACGCAACCCACATTCCCAAGCGGGAGCGGAAGCGTGCGTACGGGACGTATACGCGATGGAGCCAGTCGCCCCAAAGTTCAACCCATGGTCCTCCTGCCCGATCACTTTTGATCGAAGGGACCATCCCACTAGCATCCGTCATGGCGGCTTCGCCGCATTGGTTCTCGACCCAATCATCGACGGATTTCATCTCACAAGAGTCCTCATGGACGGCGGCAGTAGCCTGAACCTGCTTTATCAGGATACAGTGCGGAAAATGGGCATAGATCCCTCAAGGATTAAGCCCACAAGAACGACCTTTAAAGGCGTTATACCAGGTGTAGAAGCCAACTGTACAGGCTCAGTAACACTTGACGTGGTCTTCGGATCCCCGGACAATTTCCGAAGCGAAGAGTTAATCTTCGATATAGTCCCGTTTCGCAGTGGCTATCACGCCCTGCTCGGACGAACCACATTTGCAAAGTTCAATGCGGTGCCGCACTATGCATATCTCAAGCTCAAGATGCAAGGCCCTCGAGGAGTAATTACGGTCAACGGAAACACCGAACGCTCCCTCCGTACGAAGGAGCATACGGCGGCTCTCGCAGCGGAGGTACAAAGTAGCCTTCTCAGGCAATTCTCCAGTCCGGCCATTAAAAAGCAAGACACTGCCAAGCGCGCCCGGAGTAACCCACAGCAGGACCGCCTGACACACTCTGAGCAAGCGTAGCAATGCGGCCCCAACCCCAGCTTTCGTGACATAGCAAAACCAGTACCTCGCGTACATAACTACGCCCTTGAAATACCATGGGCACAGGGGAAGGGGCACAATAACGGCACGCCCAAAATACGGCTTAAAACGTACTAGGGGCTGCCGGATTCTTTTTTTAATTTTTTCTTACTTTCAGGACTCCATACTTTGGACGACCTGTTCGGCAATTCGACTGCCGCACAAACGATGCAAGATCCAGGGAGGCAGACAAGCCATGCCGCATTATGGAACTCCCAGGTGGTCTCTATTACGAGCAGTATACCTGTTTTAAATACAATTCCGCGGCCTGCCCCTGGTCAGGACATACTGAATAGTCCAATATCTTTTGCTTACCGCACTATTTGTATCGTTCGGCTTTGATAAATAGCCTCTCTATAAACAATGCTTAGCTTTTTGTCTATTTTTTGCATTATCCTCTTTTCACATATATGTTTATTAAATGACATGATTGCACCCGTACACCATGGTACGGCAAACACGCCAGGGGCTTCAGTACCCCTCATTATGGCGTGAGAAGTCCGTACACTTTCACAAGTGTGGCACCCCGAACTTATAGCACTATATGCATCGGCTCCGAATCATGATTTGGGTCAATAGTTGGGTTTGCCCGGCTCCTATGTTTTGGTGCCTTACGTTCCGCTCTATCAGCTAAGGTAGCACTAGGAGAACCACTGCGATTGTGCCCCGGTTCAGCTGGGTTAAGCACCTCAGTGGAGAAAGCTAAAACTGACTGTCATGATGAGGCGCGAGACCGGTCGCTGTTCGAGAGGTTTTTCGAGTCCCTAAAGACTTATGCCGCTTCGAGCGAGGAGCTGGCTTTGTCCGGCCAAGGCATGGATAGCGCCCCGAACTCGGTCTTCCGAACTAGGGGCTTCGCCGAAATTTAAAATTATAGAGTTCTATGGCTAAGTGAGAGTGTTCAAGCATTATAGTCCGATTGCCTGGACATGTTAAATAGTCCAATTTCTTTTGCTTATCGCACTATTTGTTCGTTGTGCTGAGCGCCTCCCTCGAAGGACCCAACTATGGGAAAAAGAGCGCTCAGGTTTATCCCGAACACCCCAGCACTAGTGGCATGGGGGCAGAAGCCGACGACTGGCCATCTCTCAATTTTTTGATAAAGGCAGCAAAGTAATATTTTAAATTCAATAAGCATTGCTTAGCGCATATGAACAAGTTTTCAGCGCACAGGATAAACACGAGCGAGTTCATTCAAAAATCACATCCTTGGTACATTCATCCGCCACAAGGCGGGCACCTGCAAGAACATCCTTGTAGTAGTTCTCGGGCTTGCGATGCTCCTTCCCCGGCGGCGGCCCGTCCTTCACAAGCTTCTCACCGTCCCAGCTTACCCCAGTGCACCTTTGCACGGGCAAGGGCCCGACGGGCACCTTCGACAGACGGAGCGCTTTGATGACCTCGAGCCTCGGACAGGCCTCCACCAGCCACCGCACTGTTGGGGAACGTAGCAGAAATTCAAAATTTTCCTACGTATCACCAAGATCTATCTATGGAGAGACTAGCAACGAGGGGAAGGAGAGTGCATCTACATACCCTTGTAGATCGCTAAGCGGAAGCGTTCAAGTGAACGGGGTTGATGGAGTCGTACTCGTCGTGATTCAAATCACCGATGATCCTAGTGCCGAACGGACGGCACCTCCGCGTTCAACACACGTACAGCCCGGTGACGTCTCCCATGCCTTGATCCAGCAAGGAGAGAGGGAGAGGTTGATGGAGATCCAGCAGCACGACGGCGTGGTGGAAGTAGCGGGATTCCAACAGGGGCTTCGCTAGCGCTGCGGGAGGAGGAAGATGTGTCACGGGAGGGAGAGGGAGGCGCCAGGACTTAGATTGGTTTGCTCCTCCTTTTTCCCCACTATATATAGGGCCAAGGGAGAGGGGGAGGCGCAGCCCTTGCCCCTTCCTCCAAGGAAGGGTGCGGCCAAGGGTGGGGAGGAGTCCATCCTCCCCAAGGCACCTCGGAGGTGCCTTCCCCTTTAGGACTCTCCCCTTTTTCCTCTTCTCTTGGCGCATGGGCCTCTTGGGGCTGGTGCCCTTGGCCCATATAGGCCAAGGCACACCCCCTACAGCCCATGTGGCCCCCGGGGCAGGTGGCCCCACCCGGTGGACCCCCGGGACCCTTCCGGTGGTCCCGGTACAATACCGGTGACCCCGAAACTTGTCCCGATGGCCGAAATAGCACTTCCTATATATAATTCTTTACCTCCGGACCATTCCGGAACTCCTCGTGACGTCCGGGATCTCATCCGGGACTCCGAACAACTTTCGGGTTACCGCATACTAATATCTCTATAACCCTAGCGTCACCGAACCTTAAGTGTGTAGACCTACGGGTTCGGGAGACATGCAGACATGACCGAGACTTCTCCGGTCAATAACCAACAGCGGGATCTGGATACCCATGATTGGCTCCCACATGTTCCACGATGATCTCATCGGATGAACCACGATGTCAAGGACTTAATCAATCCCGTATACAATTCCCTTTGTCTAGCGGTATGTTACTTGCCCGAGATTTGATCGTCGGTATCCTATACTTGTTCATCTCGTTACCGGCAGTCTTTACTCGTTCCCGTAAACACATCATTCCCGTGATCACTCCTTGGTCACATTGCGCATATGATGATGTCCTACCGAGTGGGCCCAGAGGATACCTCCTCCGCTTACTGGAGTGGACAAATCCAGTCTCGATTTCGTGTGCCAACCCAACACCACTTTCGGAGAATACCTGTAATGCACCTTTATAGTACACCTCAGTTACGTTGTGACGTTTGATTCACCCAAAAGCATTCCTACGGTATCCGGGAGTTGCACAATCTCATGGTCTAAGGAAATGATACTTGACATTAGAAAAGCTTTAGCATACGAACTGTACGATCTTTGTGCTAGGCTTAGGATTGGGTCTTGTCCATCACATGATTCTCCTAATGATGTGATCCCGTTATCAACGACATCCAATGTCCATGGTTAGGAAACCGTAACCATCTATTGATCAACGAGCTAGTCAACTAGAGGCTTACTAGGGATATATTATGGTCTATGTATTCACACGTGTATTACGATTTCCGGATAATACAGTTATAGCATGAATAAAGACAATTATCATGAACAAGGAAATATAATAATAAGTAATTTATTATTGCCTCTAGGGCATATTTCCAACAGTCTCCCACTTGCACTAGAGTCAATAATCTAGTTCACATCGCCATGTGATTAACACTCACAGGTCACATCGCCATGTGACTAACACCCAAGAGTTTACTAGAGTCAGTAGTCTAGTTCACATCACTATGTGATTAACACTCAATGAGTTTTAGGTTTGATCATGTTGCTTGTGAGAGAGGTTTTAGTCAACGGGTCCGAACCTTTCTGATCCGTGTGTGCTTTACAAATCTCTATGTCATCTCCTAGATGTAGCTACCATGCTCTATTTGGAGCTATTCCAAATAACTGTTCTACTTGGAGCTATTCTAAATTGTTGCTCCATTATATGCATCCGGTATCTCTACTCAGAGCTATCCGGATAGGTGTTAAGCTTGCATCGACGTAACTCTTTACGACGAACTCTTTTACCACCTCCATAATCGAGAAAATTCCTTAGTCCACTAGTTACTAAGGATAACTTTGACCGTTGTCCCGTGATCCATTCTTGGATCACTCTTGTACCCCTTGACTGACTCATGGCAAGGCACACTTCAGGTGCGGTACACAGCATAGCATACTGTAGAGCCTATGTCTTAAGCATAGGGGACGACCTTCGTCCTTTCTCTCTATTCTGCCGTGGTCGAGCTTTAAGTCTTAACTTCATACCTTACAACTCAGGCAAGAACTCCTTCTTTGACTGATCCATCTTGAACACCTTCAAGATCACGTCAAGGCATGTGCTCATTTGAAAGTACTATTAAGCGTTTTTGATCTATCCTCATAGATCTTGATGCTCAATGTTCAAGTAGCTTAATCCAGGCTTTCCATTGAAAAACACTTTCCAAATAACCCTATATGCTTTCCAGAAATTCTATGTCATTTCTGATCAACAATATGTTAACAACATATACTCATCAGAAATTCTATAGTGCTCCCACTCACTTCTTTGGAAATACCAGTTTCTCATAAACTTTGTATACACCCAAAATCTTTGATCATCTCATCAAAGCATACATTCCAACTCCGAGATGCTTACTCCAGTCCTCAGAAGGATTGCTGGAGCTTTGCATACTTATTAGCATCTTTTAGGATTGACGAAACCATCCGGTTGTATCACATACAACCTTTCCTCAAGAAAATCGTCGAGGAAACAATGTTTTTGACATCCTATCTGCAAGATTTCATAAATAATGCAGTAATCGCTAATATAATTCCAACAGACTCTTAGCATCGCTACGAGTGAGAAAGTCTCATCGTAGTCAACTCCTTGAACTTGTCGAAAAACATCTTAACGACAAGTCGAGCTTTCTTAATGGTGACATTTACCATCATTGTCCGTCTTCCTTTTAAAATCCATCTGTACTCAACAGCCTTACAACCATCAAGTAGTTCTTCCAAAGTCTACACTTTGTTTTCATATATGGATCCTCTCTCGGATTATATGGCCTCGAGCCATTTATCGGAATCCAGGCCCACCATCGCTTCTCCATAGCTCATAGGTTCATTGTTGTCTAGCAACATGACTTCCAAGACAGGATTACGTACCACTCTGAAGCAGTACGCATCCTTGTCATCCTACGAGGTTTGGTAGTGACTTGATCTGAAGTTTCATGATCACTATCATAAGCTTCCACTTCAATTGGTGTAGGTGCCACAGGAACAACTTCCTGTGCCCTGCCACACACTAGTTGAAGAGACAGTTCAATAACCTCATCAAGTCTCCACCATCCTCCCACTCAATTCTTTCGAGAGAAACTTTTCCTCGAGAAAGGACCCGATTCTAGAAACAATCCTTTATTGCTTTCGGATCTGAGACAGGAGGTATACCCAACTGTTTTGGGTGTCCTATGAAGATGCATTTATCCGCTCTGGGTTCGAGCTTATCAGCCTGAAACTTTTTCACATAAGCGTCGCAGTCCCAAACTTTTAAGAAATGACAGCTTAGGTTTCTCTAAACCATAGTTCATACGGTGCCATCTCATCGGAATTATGTGGTGCCCTCTTTAAAGTGAATGTGGTTGTCTCTAATGCCTAACCCATAAACTATCGTGGTAATTCGATAAGAGACATCATTGTATGCATCATATCTAATAGGGTGCAGTTATGATGTTCGGACACACCATCACACTATGGTGTTCCAGGCTGTATTAGTTGTGAAACAATTTCCACAATGTCTTAACTCTGTGCCAAACTCGTAATTCAGATATTCATCTCTATGATCATATCATAGATATTTTATCCTCTTGTCACGACGATCTTTCAACTTCACCCTGAAATTACTTGAACCTTTCAATAATTCAGACTCGTGATTCATCAAGTAAATATACTCAACATCTACTCAAATCATTTGTGAAGTAAGAACATAACGATATCCACTACACGCCTCAGCACTCATTGGACTGCACACATCAAAATGTATTACTTCCAGCAAGTTGCTTTCTAGTTCCATTTTACTGAAAACGAGGCTTTCAGTCATCTTGCCCATGTGGTATGATTTGCATGTCTCAAGTGATTCAAAATCAAGTGAGTTCAAACGGTCCATTTGCATGGAGTTTTCTTCATGCATACACACCAATAGACATGGTTCGCATGTCTCAAACTTTTCAAAAACGAGTGAGCCCAAAGATCCATCAACATGGAGCTTCTTCATGCGTTTTATACCGATATGACTTACGTGGTAGTGCCACAAGTAGGTGGTACTATCATTACTATCTTTTGGCATGAACATGTGTATCACTACAATCGAGATTCAATAAACCATTCATTTCAGGTGTAAGACCATTGAAGGTATTATTCAAATAAACAGAGTAACCATTATTCTCCTTAAATGAATAACCGTATTGCGATAGACATAATCCAATCACGTCTATGCTCAACGCAAACACCAAATAACAATTATTCAGGTTTAACACCAATCTCGATGGTAGAGGGAGCGTGCGATGCTTGATCATATCAACATTGGAAACACTTCCAACACATATCGTCAGCTCACCTTTAGCTAGTCTCCGTTTATTCCGTAGCTTTTATTTCGAGTTACTAACACTTAGCAACCGAACCGGTATCTAATACCCTGGTGCTACTAGGAGTACTAGTAAAGTACACATTAACATAATACATCCAATATACTTCTATTGACCTTGCCAGCCTTCTTATCTACCAAGTATCTAGGGTAATTCTGCTCCAGTGGCTGTTCCCTTTATTACAGAAGCACTTAGTCTCGGGTTTGGGTTCAACCTTGGGTTTCTTCACTAGAGTAGCAGCTGAATTGCCGTTTCATGAAGTATCCCTTTGTTCCCTTGCCCTTGTTGAAACTAGTGGTTTCACCAACCATCAACAATTGATGCTCCTTCTTGATTTCTACTTTCGCGGTGTCAAACATCGCGGATATCTCAAGGATCATCATATATGTCCCTGATATATCATAGTTCATCACGAAGCTCTAGCAGCTTGGTGATAATGACTTCGGAGAAACATCACTATCTTATCTGTAAGATCAACTCCCACTTGATTCAAATGATTGTTGTACTCAGACAATCTGAGCACAAGCTCAACAATTGAGCTTTTCTCCCTTAGTTTGCAGGTTAAGAAAATCGTCGGAGGTCTTATACCTCTTGACGTGGGCACGAGCCTGAAATTCCAATTTCAGCCCTCAAAACATCTCATATGTTTCGTGACGTTTCAAAAACGTCTTTGGTGCCTCAACTCTAAACCGTTTAACTGAACTATCATGTAGTTATCAAAACGTGTATGTCAGATGTTCGCAACATCCACAGACAACGTTCGAGGTTCAGCACACTGAGCGGTGCATTAAGGACATAAGCCTTCTAGGAAGCAATGAGGACAATCCTCAGTCTACGGACCTAGTCCGCATCATTGCTACTATCAACTTTCAACTAATTTTTCTCTAGGAACATATCTAAACAGTAGAACTATAGCGCGAGCTACGACATAATTTGCAAAATCCTTTTGACTATGTTCAGGATAATTAAGTTCATCTTATGAACTCCCACTTAGATAGACATCCCTCTAGTCATCTAAGTGATTACATGACCCGAGTGAACTAGGCCGTGTCCGATTAACACGTGAGACGGACTAGTCAACGTCGGTGAACATCTTCATGTTGATCGTATCTTCTATACGACTCATGCTCGACCTTTCGGTCTCTGTGTTCCGAGGCCATGTCTTCACATGCTAGGCTCGTCAAGTTAACCCTAAGTGTTTTTGCATGTGTAAAACTTCTTACACCCGTTGTATGTGAACGAAAGGATCTATCACACCCGATTAACACGTGATGCTTCGAAGCGACGAACTGTAGCAACGGTGCACAGTTAGGGGAGAACACTTCTTGAAATTTTAATGAGGGATCATCTTATTTACTACCGTCGTACTAAGTAAACAAGATGCATGACATGATAAACATCATATGCAATCAAATAGTGACATGATATGGCCAATATCATGTAGCTCCTTTGATCTTCATCTTGGGGCTCCATGATCATCTTGTCACCGGCATACTCATCGACATGTAAGTTGTGATTCCTTTGACAAGAACATGATCAATCTCATACATCACATATATCATTCATCACATCCTTTTGGCCATATCACATCACATAGCATACCCTGCAAAAACAAGTTAGACGTCCTCTAATTGTTGTTTGCATGTTTTACGTGGCTGCTATGGGTTTCTAGCAAGAATGTTTCTTACCTACGCAAAGACCACAACGTGATATGCCAATTGCTATTTACCCTTCATAAGGACCCTGTTCATCGAATCTGATCCGACTAAAGTAGGAGAGACAGACACCCGCTAGCCACCTTATGCAACTAGTGCATGTCAGTCGGTGGAACCTGTCTCACGTAGGAGTACGTGTAAGGTTGGTCCAGGCCGCTTCATCCCACGATGCCGCCGAATCAAGATAAGACTAGTAACGGCAAGCATATTGAACAAATCAACGCCCACAACTACTTTGTGTTCTACTCGTGCATAGAATCTACGCAATAGACCTAGCTCATGATGCCACTGTTGGGGAACGTAGCAGAAATTCAAAATTTTCCTACGTATCACCAAGATCTATCTATGGAGAGACTAGCAACGAGGGGAAGGAGAGTGCATCTACATACCCTTGTAGATCGCTAAGCGGAAGCGTTCAAGTGAACGGGGTTGATGGAGTCGTACTCGTCGTGATTCAAATCACCGATGATCCTAGTGCCGAACGGACGGCACCTCCGCGTTCAACACACGTACAGCCCGGTGACGTCTCCCATGCCTTGATCCAGCAAGGAGAGAGGGAGAGGTTGATGGAGATCCAGCAGCACGACGGCGTGGTGGAAGTAGCGGGATTCCAACAGGGCTTTGCTAAGCGCTGCGGGAGGAAGAAGATGTGTCACGGGAGGGAGAGGGAGGCGCCAGGACTTAGATTGGTTTGCTCCTCCTTTTTCCCCACTATATATAGGGCCAAGGGAGAGGGGGAGGCGCAGCCCTTGCCCCTTCCTTCAAGGAAGGGTGCGGCCAAGGGTGGGGAGGAGTCCATCCTCCCCAAGGCACCTCGGAGGTGCCTTCCCCTTTTAGGACTCTCCCCTTTTTCCCATCTCTTGGCGCATGGGCCTCTTGGGGCTGGTGCCCTTGGCCCATATAGGCCAAGGCACACCCCCTACAGCCCATGTGGCCCCCCAGGGCAGGTGGCCCCACCCGGTGGACCCCCGGGACCCTTCCGGTGGTCCCGGTACAATACCGGTGACCCCGAAACTTGTCCCGATGGCCGAAATAGCACTTCCTATATATAATTCTTTACCTCCGGACCATTCTGGAACTCCTCGTGACGTCCGGGATCTCATCTGGGACTCCGAACAACTTTCGGGTTACCGCATACTAATATCTCTATAACCCTAGCGTCACCGAACCTTAAGTGTGTAGACCCTACGGGTTCGGGAGACATGCAGACATGACCGAGACGTTCTCCAGTCAATAACCAACAGCGGGATCTGGATACCCATGATGTCTCCCACATGTTCCACGATGTTCTCATCGGATGAACCACGATGTCAAGGACTTAATCAATCCCGTATACAATTCCCTTTGTCTAGCGGTATGTTACTGGCCCGAGATTCGATCGTCGGTATCCCTATACCTTGTTCAATCTCGTTACCGGCAAGTCTCTTTACTCGTTCCGTAACACATCATCCCGTGATCAACTCCTTGGCCACATTGCGCATATGATGATGTCCTACCGAGTGGGCCCAGAGATACCTCTCCGCTTACATGGAGTGACAAATCCCAGTCTCGATTCGTGCCAACCCAACAGACACTTTCGGAGATACCTGTAATGCACCTTTATAGTCACCCAGTTACGTTGTGACGTTTGATACACCCAAAGCATTCTACGGTATCCGGGGAGTTGCACAATCTCATGGTCTAAGGAAATGATACTTGACATTAGAAAAGCTTTAGCATACGAACTGTACGATCTTTGTGCTAGGCTTAGGATTGGGTCTTGTCCATCACATCATTCTCCTAATGATGTGATCCCGTTATCAACGACATCCAATGTCCATGGTTAGGAAACCGTAACCATCTATTGATCAACGAGCTAGCAACTAGAGGCTTACTAGGGACATATTATGGTCTATGTATTCACACGTGTATTACGATTTCCGGATAATACAGTTATAGCATGAATAAAGACAATTATCATGAACAAGGAAATATAATAATAACTAATTTATTATTGCCTCTAGGGCATATTTCCAACACGCACCAGCCCGAAATAGCTCCCAGGCAGGGCCTCTCCGGGCCACAGCCGAACTATGAAGCCCTTCATGGCCTGTTCGGCCGCCTTGTGGAGCTCGGCTAGCTGTTTCAGCTGGTCGCTCAAAGGCATAGGGTGTCCGGCCTCAGAATACTGAGACCAGAACACCTTCTCCGTCGAGCTGCCCTCTTCAGCTCGGTAGAATGCGGCAGCGTCGGATACGCTGCGGGGAAGATCCGCAAATACCCCTGGAGAGCTCCGGATTCGGGTAAGTAACAAGTAGTTTACTTTTATATTTCTACTTTGCATGAAGAATGCCTTACCCGCTGCTATCTTCCTCATCTCTTCCAACTCTTGGAGGACCTTTTGGGCTTTGGCCTTGGCAGACTTGGCAGTCTCAAGGGCCGTCGCGAGCTCGGATGCTTGCGCCTTTGACTCAAGCTCCAAACTCTCATGTTTTTTCATGAGAGCCTGAAGCTCTTGCTGCAGCTCGCCGACCTAAGCCCCAAGTCTGTCTCGCTCGGTGCGCTCCGTGGCCGTTTTCTTTTCGGCCTCAGACAGCGCCTGCTTAAGGGTCGCCACCTCAGTCGTGGCCCCTACAATAAGCAGTACAATCCTGTTATTTTTTTCTTGCAATCACGCCTTTTTATAGGCACTTTTTCTGTAAGGTATTTCTTACCTTCTTTCTCCTCGAGATGCCGCTTGGCAAGGCCGAGCTCTTGCTCGGTCCGCTCGAGGTCCTGCTTCAGGACACCCACCTCCGCAGTCAGTGCGGCGGTGGATAGCAGCGAAGCCTGCATACGCATATTGACTCTTTTTGTTAGACTCCTGCGAAATTTAATAGATCCTCTATTCGGCTTTTCTTTCCGAACGCCAAACAGAGCATCAGGGGCTACTGTCTATGCGGTAATATTTTTACATATTTTTACTTACCTCGAAGCCTGTCAGAAGGCTAGCGCAAGCTTCAGTTAGTCCGCTCTTGGCAGACTGAACCTTCTGGATCACCGTACTCATAATAGTACGGTGCCCCTCGTCGATGGAGGCGCCGTCAAGCACCTCCAGCAGATTGTCCGGCACCTCCGGTTGGACGGAGGCCGCCGGATCAGAAGGCTTGCTCCTCTTGGAAGGAGTTCGCCTACCACGGTCCGGAACTATAGAAGATTCCGGCGTGGTGTCCGGCACAAAGCCGGACTTGGAGCCCTGGGGGGCCTTATCCCCTTCACTCCTGGAGTCCGGGAGGTTGCCTTGCGGCTCCTCCGGGACCACCTCCTCCTACCCCAGAGCTTGTCGCGACGCCACTTCGGCGTCGTCTGTAGTGCGGGGGGAGACAACGAGCGGAACTGAGTTCACGTCCGATGAGTCCAGGGAGCCGCCCGACGATTCGTTGAATTCGGCCCGGGGCGGGCTGCATAATTACGTTCGACATTAGGGAAAGCTGTGCAACAAAGGAACATCATGAGTTACTCTGATATCCGAACTTACGATTTCGCCGGACGCTTGGCCCTTTTTGGCCACTCCTCTCCGCCCTCTTCGGCGTCGGGGGAGCAGTCCGGCGGAGGGGTCTTCCTTTTCCTGGACCCCTCGGCCTCCCCCGTTGGGGCGGCCTTCCTCTTCTCTCCTCCCTCCGCTGGGGGGGAGAGTTTTCTTCTTCCTCCTCCTCGTTTTCATGGGAAGAGGGTGTCTCGGACTCGTCGGATGACGAGTCCGACACCACCACGTCGCGGGCACTCTTTCGAGTCCCCGTGGTCTTCTTCTTCCTGGCCTTCTTCTCCGGCACCACATAAGGCGCCGGAACCAGCAGCTTCACTAGTAGAGCTGGGGCTGGGTCTTTGGGCAGCGGAGCCGGACAGTTAATCGGTCCGGATATCGCCCGCCAAGCCTGTCAAAGGTAAGGGAGTTTAGATCCCACATAGAGTCAAACTATGAAGAAAGCTTAACATCCTATAAAAGGTGAAGATAGCTTACCTCGCTAGCGTGATGCTGCGAGCTGTATCCGCAGTCCTCGGAAGCGGATGCGGGAGCCTCGGCGCCCTTAAATAGCACCTTCCAGGCATCTTCGTAGGTCGTGTCGAAGAGCCTGCTAAGGGTTTGGTGCTGCGCCGGATCGAACTCCCACAGATTAAAATCCCGTTGTTGGCACGGGAGGATCCGGCGGATGAGCATAACCTGGATTACATTAACAAGCCGGATTGGCTTGTTCACCAGGGACTGGATGCATGTTTGCAATCCAGTCACCTCTTTTTCATCACCCCACGACAGGCCTGTCTCTTTCCAGGACATAAGCCGCGTGGGGTGTCCGGACCGGAACTCGGGGGCTGCGGTCCATTTCGGATCGCGTGGCTCGGTGATGTAAAACCACCCGGATTGCCACCCCTTCAGGGTCTCCACAAAAGAGCCCTCGAACCATAGGACGTTGGCCATCTTGCCCGCCATGGCGCCTCCGCACTCCGCCTGGCTGCCGCGCACCACCTTGGGCTTGACGTTGAAGGTCTTGAGCCAGAGGCCGAAATGAGGGCGGACGCGGAGGAAAGCCTCGCACACGACGATAAATGCCGAGATGTTGAGGATGAAGTTCGGGGCCAGATCGTGGAAATCCAGGCCGTAATAGAACATGAGCCCCTGGACAAATGGGTGGAGTGGAAAACCCAGTCCGCGGAGGAAGTGGGGGAGAAATACTACCCTCTCATGGGGCCTTGGGGTGGGGAGAAGCTGCCCCTTTTCGGGAAGCCGGTGCACGATGTCCTTGGACAGGTATCCGGCCTTCCTTAGCTTCTTGACTTGGCCCTCCGTAGCGGAGGAGACCATCCACTTGCCTCCCGCTCCGGACATTGCTGGAGAAGGTTGAGGTGGGAAGTGCGGGCTTGGGCGCTGGAGCTCGAGTGCGCAGGAGATGGATAGGCAAAGGAGGAAGAAGGCATAGGTAAAAAGGTGGATCCTTATCCCCTTATATGGGCGGATGCGGTTGTGCGTCCCCACCAGCCTAGTAAAACTCGCTTGCCTCCCAAGTGCCGTGATAAATGGCGCGGTTGGGTTACCCATGTCCGTATTGATGAGAATCCCGTAAAGGGGGTACACGATCTCTGCTTTGACAAGACGTGCCAAGGAAGTCGCCTCGCAAAACATGCTGAGGTGGAAAAGTGAAAATGATTCGAGTAAAGGACTTGGCCGTAGTGTGATGATACACTGCGGAATACGTCAGCAGTTTTGATTTGTGTTAATATTATTCTCTCTATGGCGATATGTGGAAGCTTATTTTGCAGAGCCGGACATTACTCTTGGTGTTTACAATCTTCTATGAAGGACTTGGAGGAGGAACCCGCCTTGCAATGCCGAAGACAATTTGCGTGCCGGACTCATCGTCATTGAAGCCTGGTTCAGGGGCTACTGAGGGAGTCCTGGATTAGGGGGTGTTCGGGTAGCCAGACTATACCTTCAGCCGGACTCCTGGACTATGAAGATACAAGATTGAAGACTTCGTTCCGTGTCCGGATGGGACTTTCCTTGGCGTGGAAGGCAAGCTTGGCGATGCGGATATTCAAGATCTCCTACCATTGTAACCGACTCTGTGTAACCCTAACCCTATCCGGTGTCTATATAAACCGGAGGGTTGTAGTCCACAGGCAATCAACTCCATATACAACAATCATACCATAGGCTAGCTTCTAGGGTTTAGCCTCCTTGATCTCGTGGTAGATCTACTCTTGTACTACCCATATCATCAATATTAATCAAGTAGGATGTAGGGTTTTACCTCCATCAAGAGGGCCCGAACCTGGGTAAAACATCGTGTTCCCTGCCTCCTGTTACCATCCGGCCTAGACGCACAGTTCGGGACCCCCTACCCGAGATCCGCCGGTTTTGACGCCGACAATGTGGATCTCATCACTCTTAAAATAATTTGATTTTGTTTAATGATGATTATTTTTAATTGGGATTGAGTTGGGTTAACCTTCTCAATGTTTACCAACCACCATGATAGTTAAATAAAATTTATTCCTTTGTAGTAGGGAAAAATTGGCTTTTTGCAAAACCTTTAAATTTACAGCCTCCACCAAGCCATATATGCATATAGTGATAGCATTATTCTGTTCAGTACTCTCTTGTGTTACATTGCCAGCATATTCCATGTGCTGATCGTTTTTCGGGCTGCAACGTATCATGTTGCAGACTTTTCAGACGATGAGTAAGGAGCCTTAGGTCATGGTCTTTCACTCAGTAATGCCGTTGGAGTTGATGGACTCACTTTATCTTCCAAGCCTTCCGCTGTTATAGTATTAGATGGCCTTAAGCCATATTTATTGTAATAAGTTCTCTTTTGAGACATTCGATGTAATAAGTGTGTGATTGCCACTCTGTTATAAATCCTTCAAGTACTGTGTGTGTCAGCATTACGGATCCAGGGATGACACTTATACACAGAGATCAGACTGTTTGTGGTCTGGTTGCTACATATGCACGAATAGAACACAAAGAGTTGTGGGCGATAATAGTCATACTGCTTACCACCAACGTCTTACTTTGATTCGGTAGTATTGTTGGATGAAGCGGCCCGGCCCGACATTACATGACCGCGTTCATAAGACTGGTTCTACTGACAAGCTCCGCACACAGGTGGCTGGCGGGTGTCTGTTTCTCCAACTTTAGTTGAATCGAGTTTGACTATGGCCGATCCTTGTTGAAGGTTAAAATAGCACACTTGACAAAAAATCATTGTGGTTTTGATGCGTAGGTAAGAATGGTTCTTGCTAGAAGTCCATAGCAGCCACGTAAAACTTGCAACAACAAAGTAGAGGACATCTAACTTGTTTTTGCGGGGCATGTTGTGATGTGATGTGGTCAAGACATGATGAGATATAAATTGTTGTATTAGATGATCATGTTTTGTAAAAGTTATCGGCAACTGGTAGGAGCCTTATGGTAGTCGCTTTATTGTATGAAATGCAATCGTCATGTAATTGCTTTTACTTGATCACTAAGCGGTAGCGATAGTCGTGGAAGCAATAGTTGGCGAGAAGACAACGATGCTACGATGGAGATCAAGGTGTCAAGTCGGTGACGATGGAGATCATGACGGTGCTTTGGAGATGGAGATCAAAGGCACAAGATGATGATGGCCATATCATGTCACATATTTTGATTGCATGTGATGTTTATCTTTTATGCATCTTATTTTGCTTAGTATGGCGGTAGCATTATAAGATGATCCCTCACCAAATTTCAATGTACAAGTGTTCTCCCTGAGCATGCACCGTTGCTATAGTTCATTGAGCCAAGACACCACGTGATGATCGGGTGTGATAAGCTCTACGTTCACATACAATGGGTGCAAGCCAGATTTGCACGTGCATAATACTCGGGTTAAACTCGACGAGCCTAGCATATTGATACGTCTCCAACATATCTAATTTTCCTAACGCTTTTCCTCTTGTTTTGGACTCTAATTTGCATGATTTGAATGAAACTAGCCCCGGACTGATGCTATTTTCAGCAGAACTACCATGGTGTTGTTTTTGTGCAGAAATAGAAGTTCTCGGAATGGAACAAAACTTTGCGAGGATTTTTTATATCAATAATAAGAATTTCTGGAGCCAAGACCTGTAGGAGAGGGGCACCTGGGTGGGCACAACCCACCAGGGTGTGCCCCACTCTCCTAGCGCGCCCAGGTGGGTTGTCCCCACCTGTTGGCCCCGCTGACCCTGAAACCAACACTATAAAATCCTATTTTTGAAGAAAAAAAACCAGGGATAAAGAATTATCGTGATCCACGAGACGGAGCCATTGCCAAGCCCTGTTCTTCCTCAGGAGGGCAGATCTAGAGTCCGTTTGGGGCTTCAGAGAGGGGAATCTTCGTTCTTCATCATCACCAACCCTTCTCCATCACCAATTCCATGATGCTCCCCACTAGGAGTGAGTAATTCCTTCGTAGGCTCGCTAGTCGGTGAGGAGTTGGATGAGATTCATCATGTAATCGAGTTAGTTTTGTTAGGGCTTGATCCCTATTATCCACTATGTTCTTAGATTGATGTTGCTATGACTTTGCCATGCTTAATGCTTGTCACTTTAGGTCCGGGTGCCATGATTTCAGATATGAACCGTTTATGCTATCACCATTATATCCATGTTCTAGATCCGATCTTGCAAGTTATAGTCACCTACTACGTGTTATGATCCGGTAACCCCAGAGTGACAATAACCGGGACTTCTTCCGGTGATTACCGTAGTTTGAGGAGTTCATGTATTCACTATGTGTTAATGATTTGTTCTGGTTCTCTGTTAAAAGGAGGCCTTAATATCCCTTAGTTTCCAATATGGACCCCGCTACCACGGGAGGGTAGGACAAAAGATGTCATGAAAGTTCTTTTAATAAAGCACGTATGACTATTTACGGAATACATGCCTACATTATATCGATGAAATGGAGCTAGTACCTAATAGCCCTAGGTCATAACTGTCACATGATGAATATCATCCAACAAGTCACTGATCCAATGCCTATGAATTTATCTTATATTGTTTCTGCTAAGTTACTACTGCTATCATCACTGTTACACTTGCTACAAAATCACTGCTAACACAGTTACTGTTACTATTGCTGTTGTCACTACTATCAAAACTATCAAACTACTTTGCTACTGATCACTTTGCTGTAGATAATTAATCTCCAGGTGTGGTTGAATTGACAACTCAGCTGCTAATACCTTCAAATATTCTTTGCTCCCCTTGTGTCGAATCTATAAATTTGGGTTGAATAATGTACCCTCGAAAACTGTTGCGATCCCCTATACTTGTGGGTTATCACATATGCAGATATGGCCTCGGAACACTGAGACCGAAAGGTCGAACGTGAATCATATAGTAGATATGATCAACATAGTGATGTTCACCATTGAAAACTACTCCATCTCACATGATGATCGGACATGGTTTAGTTGATATGGATCACGTGATCATTTAGATGACTAGAGGGATGTCTATCTAAGTGGGAGTTCTTAAGTAATATGATTAATTGAACTTTAATTTATCATGAACTTAGTACCTGATAGTATTTGCATGTCTATGTTGTTGTAGATCAATGGCCCGTTCTACTATTCCCTTGAATTTTAATGCGCTCCTAGAGAAAGCTAAGTTGAAAGATGATGGTAGCAACCACACGAACCGGGTCGAGGATTATCCTCATTGCCGCACAGAAGCACCGCTCGGTGCAAGACCCGCTGCAGGAGCAACTCCGGACGTTGTGAACGTCTGGCAGAGCAAAGCTGGTGACTACTCGATAGTTCAGTGTGCCATGCTTTATGGCTTAGAATCGGGACTTCAAAGACATTTTGAACGTCATGGAGCATATGAGATGTTCTAGGAGTTGAAGTTAATATTTCAAGCAAATGCCCGAATTGAGAGATATGAAGTCCCTAGTAAGTTCTATGGCTGCAAAATGGAGGAGAATAGTTCTGTTAGTGAACATATACTCAGAATGTCTGGGTACCACAACCACTTGACTCAACTGGGAGTTAATCTTCCTGATGATGGCGTCATTGATAGAGTTCTTGAATCACTGCCACCAAGCTAAAAAAGCTTCATGATGAACTATAATATGCAAGGGATGGATAAGACAATTCCCGAGCTCTTCGTGATGCTTAAGGCTGCGGAGGTAGAAATCAAGAAGGAGCTTCAAGTGTTGATGGTTTACAAGACCACTAGTTTCAAGAAAAAGGGCAAAGGGGAGAAGGGGGACTTCAAGAAGAACGGCAAGCAAGTTGGTGCTCAAGTGAAGAAGCCCAAGTCTGGACCTAAGCCTGAGACTGAGTGCTTCTGCTGCAAAGGGACTGGTCACTGGAAGCGGAACTGCCCCAAGTATTTGGCGGATAAGAAGGATGGCAAAGTGAAAGGTATATTTGATATACATGTTACTGATGTGTACCTTACTAATGCTCGTAGTAGCGCCTGGGTATTTGATACTGGTTCTGTTGCTCATATTTGCAACTCGAAACAGGGGCTATGCATTAAACGAAGATTGGTAAGGACGAGGTGACGATGCGCGTGGGAAATGGTTCCAAAGTCGATGTTACCACCGTCGGCACGCTACCTCTACATCTATCGTCGGGATTAGTTTTAGACCTAAATAATTGTTATTTGGTGCCAGCGTTGAGCATGAACATTATATCTGGATCTTGTTTGATGCGAGATGGTTATTCATTTAAATCAGAGAATAATGGTTGTTCTATTTATCTGAGTAATATCTTTTATGGTCATGCACCCTTGATGAGTGGTCTATTTTTGTTGAATCTCGATTGTAGTGATACACATATTCATAATATTGAAGCCAAAAGATGCAAGGTTAATGATGATAGTGCAACTTATTTGTGGCACTGCCGTTTAGGTCATATTGGTGTAAAGCGCACGAAGAAACTCCATGCTGATGGGCTTTTGGAATCACTTGATGCTTGCGAACCATGCCTCATGGGCAAGATGACTAAGACTTCATTCTCTGGAACAATGGAGCGAGCAACTGACTTATTGGAAATAATACATAGTGATTTATGCAGTCCGATGAGTGTTGGGGCTCGCAGCGGGTATCATTATTTTCTGACCTTCACAGATGATTTGAGCAGATATGGTATATCTACTTGATGAAACATAAGTCTGAAACATTTGAAAAGTTCAAAGAATTTCAGAGTGAAGTGGAAAATCATCGTAACAAGAAAATAAAGTTTCTACAATCTGATCGTGGAGGTGAATATTTGAGTTATGAGTTTGTTCTTCATTTGAAACAATGTGGAATAGTTTCGCAACTCACGCCACCTGGAACACCACAGCATAATGGTGTGTCCGAACATCGTAACCGTACTTTATTAGATATGGTGCGATCTATGATGTCTCTTACTGATTTACCGCTATCATTTTGGGGTTATGCTTTAGAGATGGTTGCATTCACGTTAAATAGGACACCATCTAAATCCGTTGAGACGACACCATATGAACTGTGGTTTGGCAAGAAACCTAAGTTGTCGTTTCTTAAAGTTTGGGGCTGCGATGCTTATGTGAAAAAACTTCAGCCTGATAAGCTGGAACCCAAATTGGAGAAATGTGTCTTCATAGGATACCCAAAGGGGACTGTTGGGTACACCTTCTGTCGGTGTCAAAACTGGCGGATCTCGGGTAGGGGGTCCCGAACTGTGCGTCTAGGCGGATGGTAACAAGAGGCAGGGGACACGATGTTTACCCAGGTTTGGGCCCTCTTGATGGAGGTAAAACCCTACGTCCTGCTTGATTAATATTGATGATATCGGTAGTACAAGAGTAGATCTACCACGAGATCAGAGAGGCTAAACCCTAGAAGCTAGCCTATGGTATGATTGTTGTTGTCCTACGGACTAAAACCCTCCGGTTTATATACACACCGGAGGGGGCTAGGGTTACACAGAGTCGGTTACAAGGAAGGAGATCTACATATCTGTATTGCTAAGCTTGCCTCCCACTCCAATGAGAGTCCCATCCGGACACGGGACGAAGTCTTCAATCTTGTATCTTCATAGTCCAACAGTCCGGCCAAAGGATATAATCCGGCTGTCCGGATACCCCCTAATATAGGACTCCCTCAGTAGCCCCTGAACCAGGCTTCAATGACGATGAGTCCGGCGCGCAGATTGTCTTCGGCATTGCAAGGCGGGTTCCTCCTCCGAATACTTCATAGAAGATTTTGAACACGAGGATCGTGTCCGGCTCTGCAAAACAAGTTCCACATACCACCGTAGAGAGAATAATATTTCCACAAATCTAATCTGCTGACATACCCCGTAGCGTGACATCACACCACAACCAGGTCTTTATTCGAATCGTTTTTCATAACCCATCTCAGCGTGTTTCGCGAGGCGGTTTCCTTGGCACGTCTTGTCGAAGCAGAGATTGTGTCCACTTATTACGGGATTCCCATCAATATGGACGTGGGTAACCCAACCGCGCCATCAATTACGGCGCTTGGGGGGAGGGGGGTAAGCGAGTTTTACCAGGCTGGTGGGGGCGCATAGTTTCGTCCGCCCTTATAAAGGGATAAGGTTTCACCTTTTTCTACCCACGCCTTCTTCCTCCTTACTCATCCATTCTCGCACACTCGAGCTCCAGTGCCCAAGTCCACATCCTTCTCCTCAACTCTCTCCAAACATGTCCAGAGCGGGAGGCAAGTGGATGGTCTCCTCCGTCACGGAGGGACACATCAAAAAACTACGTGGGGCCGGATACTTAGCCGCGGATATCGCGCACCGGCTGCCAGCCGCGGGGCAGATCGTCCCTACCCGGGAACCTCACGAAAGGGTGGTTTTCCTCACCCACTTAGTCCGTGGACCATCCATTTTTCTGCGGCCTTATGTTCTATTATGGGCTGGACTTCCATGATCTGGCCCCGAATTTCATCCTCAACATCTCGGCGTTCATCGTCGTGTGTGAGGCTTTCCTCCGCATCCGGCCCCACTTAGGCCTGTGGATGAAGACCTTCAATGTCAAGCCGAAGGTAGTAGGCGGCCAACAAGCGGAATGCGGCAGAGCCATGGTGGGCAAAATGCCCAACGTTACATGCCTCGAGGGCTCCTTCGTGGAGACCATAAATGGGTGGCAATCGGGGTGGTTCTACATCACCGAGCCGCGCGACACCAACTGGGTGGCGGCCCTCGAGTTTCGATCCGGAATCCCCACGCGGCTCACTTCCTGGAAGGAGAAGGGCCTATCCTGGGGCTCATCGGTGGAGCTGGACGGACTCCAGAAGTGTATCCGGAACATGATAAGCAAGAAACTTAAGCTTGTCAACATAGTCCAGGTCATGCTCTTCCGCCGGATCCTCCCGTGTCAACAACGGGCTTTCAACTTATGAGAGTTCGACCCGGCCCAGCACCAGACTCTACGCAAGCTCTTCGACACGACACATAAGGACGTCTGGAAGGTGCTGTTCAAGGGCGCCGAGGTCCCCCCTTCTCTTACCGAGGACCGCGGGCTAAGCGCGAAGCGCCCTATGAATCCGGTAAGTTCTGTACATCTGGTAGGGTATTTATTTCCCATAGCTTAACCATGTGCAGGGTCTGAGCTCCAATGCCTTTAAAAGGACTGGGTGGAGACATCGGAGCAGATTAACTGTCCTGAAATACCTTAAGAGGACTAAGGATATGTTCCTCATTTTTGGAGGTGACAAAGAGCTCATCGTAAATGGTTGCGTCGATGCAAGCTTTGACACTGATCCGGATGACTCTAAGTCACAAACCGCATACGTATTTATATTGAATGGTAGAGCTGTCAGTTGGTGCAGTTCCAAGCAGAGCGTCGTGGCGGGATCTACGTGTGAAGCGAAGTACATAACTGCTTCGGAAGTAGCAAATGAAGGAGTCTGGATGAAGGAGTTCATACCCGATCTTGGTGTAATACCTAGTGTATCGGGTCCAATGGAAATCTTTTGTGACAATACTGGAGCAATTCCTTGGCGAAGGAATCCAGTTTTCACAAGAGAACCAAACACATCAATAGACATTTCAATTCCATCCGCGATCAAGTCAAGGAGGGAGGCATACAGATTTGCAAAATACATACGGATCTGAATGTTGCAGACCCGTTGACTAAGCCTCTCTCACGAGCAAAACATGATCAGCACCAAGACTCCATGGGTGTTAGAATCATTACTATGTAATCTAGATTATTGACTCTAGTGCAAGTGGGAGACTGAAGGAAATATGCCCTACAGGCAATAATAAAGTTGTTATTTATATTTCCTTATATCGTGATAAATGTTTATTATTCATGCTAGAATTGTATTAACCGGAAACTTAGTACATGTGTGAATACATAGACAAATCTGAGTGTCCCTAGTATGCCTATACTTGACTAGCTCGTTAATCAAAGATGGTTAAGTTTCCTAGCCATGGACACGTGTTGTCATTTGATGAACGGGATCACATCATTAGAGAATGATGTGATGGACAAGACCCATCCCTTAGCTTAGCATAATGATCGTTTAGTTTCTCTGCTATTGCTTTCATCATGACTTATACATGTTCCTCTGACTATGAGATTATGCAAGTCCCAGATACCGGAGGAACACCTTGTGTGCTATCAAACGTCACAACGTAACTGGGTGATTATAAATATGCTTTACAGGTGTCTCCAATGGTGTGTGTTGAGTTGGCATAGATCGAGATTAGGATTTGTCACTCCGTGTATCGGAGAGGTATCTCTGGGCCCTCTTGGTAATGCACATCACTATGAGCCTTGCAAGCAATATGACTAATGAGTTAGTTACGGGATGACGCACTACGAAATGAGTAAAGAGACTTGCCGGTAACGAGATTGAACTAGGTATGATGATACCGATGATCGAATCTCGGGCAAGTAACATACTGGTAACAAAGGGAACAACGTATGTTGTTATGCGGTTTGACCGATAAAGATCTTCATATGTAGGAGCCAATATGAGCATCCAGGTTCCGCTATTGGTTATTGACCGGAGATGTGTCTCGGTCATGTCTACATAGTTCTCAAACCCGTAGGGTTCGCACGCTTAACGTTCGATGACGATTTGTATTATGAGTTATGTGATTTGATGACCAAAGTTTGTTCGGAGTCCCAGATGGGATCACGGACATGACGAGGAGTCTCTAAATGGTCGAGAGGTAAAGATTGATATATTGGACAAAGGTATTCGAACACCGGAAAGGTTTCGGGACGCTTCGGATATTTATCGGGGAACCGAGGGGTTACCGGAACCCCCCAGGAAGTTATGGGCCCTAATGGGCCATAAGGGATTAGAAGAGGGAAGGTCACAAAGTGGCACGCGCCCCCAAGGGTAGTCCGAATTGGACTATGGGGAGTGGGCGCGGCCCCCTTCCTTTCCCTCTCCCTCTCCTTCCCTCCTTCCCCTTGTTGGAATAGGAATGGGGGGCAAATCCTACTTGGACCGGGAGTCCAAGTAGGACACCCCCCTTGGGCTGGCCTCCTCCTCCCCTCCTTTATATACGTGGGAGGGGGTGTCGGTGTAAAAACTGGCGGATCTCGGGTAGGGGGTCCCGAACTGTGCGTCTAGGATCGATGGTAACAGGAGACGGGGGACACGATGTTTACCCAGGTTCGGGCCCTCTCTATGGAGGTAATACCCTACTTCCTGCTTGATTGATCTTGATGAATATGAGTATTACAAGAGTTGATCTACCACGAGATCGTAATGGCTAAACCCTAGAACTCTAGCCTATGTGGGTATGGTAATGAGTATATGTGGTGTCCTTTCCGGACCTTCCCCTTCCGTTTATATAGATACCGAGGGGATCTAAGGTTTACATGGAGTCGGTTACATAAGAAGGCAGTCGCCAAGCTTGCCTTCCACGCCAAGTAGAGTCCAATCCGGACACGGTGCAGTCTTCGACCTTCATGTCTTCACAGCCCATTAGTACGGCCCGTGGATAACAGGCCGGACGCCCAAGGACCCCTTAGTCCAGGACTCCCTCAGTAGCCCCTGAACCTGGCTTTCAATGATGAGGAGTCTGGCGCGCTGATTGTCTTCGGCATTGTGAGGCAGGTTCCCCTTTCTCCGAACTCCAAGATAGTCTTCGGGTGCAATGATAGTATCCTGACCTGTTATGCATACCATACACAACCGCAGAGGGAATATAATATTTGTATGAATGTAATCTATCGACAGCTCTTTTCCAACACGACATCGTGTTTGTCCGGTTATAATTTCGAACCATTTTTCTTCCGCCATTCCACGCTTCGAGACGCGGTTGCTATTGACATGTCTTGTCGAAACAGAGATCGTGTCCCCTTATTGCGGGATTCTCATCAATGCGAGCATGGGTAACTCAACCGTGCCATTTATACAGCCCTAGGGAACAGGCGAATCCTAAGGCGAGTGAGGAGGCATTTAATATTTGCTGCCTTTATAAGGGGATAAGGATTCCCTCTTCCTCTCCTCACGCTCTCTCTCTTTGTCTCCACCTTTCCGATCTCAAGCTCCATCTCCCAAGTTCTCATCTCCTTTCCACTCAAGCAACCATGTCCGGATCTGGTGGTCAGGGCAAGTGGATGGTATCCTCTTTCAATGAGGAGGACATTACTAAGCTCCGGGCGGCCGGATATTTGGCGAAGGAGATCGCCCATCGTCTGCCAGCCGGGGGACAAGTCGTCCCCACGCCGGAGCCCACAGAGAGGGTAGTATTCATCCCCCATTTCTTCCGCGGGCTAGGGTCTCCACACCACCCTTTCATCCGCGGGATGATGTGCTATTACAGGATAGATTTCCATGATCTGTCCCCGAATTCCTTCCTCAACATCTTGGCGTTTATCATCGTGTGTGAGGCCTTCCTCTGCATCCATCCCCACTTCGGGATGTGGCTCAAAGTATTCAACGTGAAGCCGAAGGTGGTGGATGGCCAGCACACGGAGTGCGGAGGGGCCATGGTGAGAAAGCTATCCAACGTCTCCTGGCCCAAAGGCACCTTTGTGGAGACAGTAAAGGAATGGCAGAAGCAGTGGTTCTACATCACAGAACCTCGTGGCACCACCTGGGCCGCAGCTGCCGAATTCCGCTCCAGCGCTCCCATGCGACTCACCTCCTGGGTCGTGAAGAGTCCGGACTAGTGTTCACCTGACGAGCTGATAGCGCTGCAGACGTGCGTTCAAACCATGGTGACCAAGGATGTCAAGCTCGTTGACGTTATCCAGGTGATGCTAGTCCGCCAGATTCTTCTGTGCCAGCGCCGAAGATGCCCTTTATGGGAGTTCAGTTCGAAGAAGCACCAGACCCTGAAAAGGCTCTTCGAGACTTCTCACGAAGGGCCTGGAAGTTGCTCTTTAAGGGCAACGAGAAGCCACCGGCCATGGACTTAGACCGTGGTCACAATTGTAAACACCCCGCCAGCGAGGTATGTTACTTTTGACGTATTCCCAACTTAAATGTTTCGAGGATGATGTCTAAGATCTTAGTATTGCTCCCTCAGGACTGGGTGGAGAGGGAGAAGCGGATCCAGTGTTTGGCTTCGTTTCCCGAAGAACTAGTCATCCCGCGCCTGGTGAAGATGCTGGTGCCGGCGCCATATACGGCGCCGGAGAAGAAGGCCAAGGGGGCGAAGGGTGGCCCCCGTCGCAAGGGCACTTCGGACGCGACGTCCGAAGATGACAAGGCCCATTCCTCTGTCCCTGAGGACAATGACGAGGAAGAGAAGGAGGAGGAGGAGGAGGAAAACAACCCTCCTCCCGAGGAGAAGAAGAAGAAGAGGGTGGCCTCGGCACATCTGGAGGCGAAAGCGCCCAAAAAGGGGAAGGGCGCCCCAGCGGTCAACACCGCGTGGGACGTCGACAGTAGTCCGGAACGTCGCCCCCGTACTAGTCCCCAGGCCGCATCGTAAGCGACATGGCTTATTTATGCACACATCCAGCCCTTTCTTTTTATTATTCTAACATGGTTAATCCACACTATTGCAGTCTGGCCCGTGACCTTATCCAGCAATCCTCACCTAGAGGTTCGTTGGCTCCATCGGAGATGTTGAGCATGTCGCCACCGCCTGCTTACTCCCCCGGGGCTAGGGACGACACCGAGGTGTTATCCCGGAGGACCGCTCCGAAGGGAGGAGCCCAGGATGTTGTCCGGGAGGCGCCACAAGGTGGGACCTCCACTGCCGGACACATGGGGGAGCCAATCCCCATGGAGACTGGCAAGGAGGGTCGTATCCAGTTCGGCCCTCAGCCGAATATGATTCCGGAGACACATATGGCTTCGGAGTTGGGCGAGCAGCCCCCTTTGAAGGAGGGGGTTGCGTTGCCTCCACCGGTGGCTCCTGTCCATCCAGGAGCGATGACCTGATGGGGGCGCTATGAAGCGCCTCTGTCGTGGACGAGCACCGTATCCTTATGGGTGCGGTGATCGAGAAGGTTCAGTCCGCCAAGAGCGGACTGAATGAAGCCTACAGCAGCCTGTTAACAGGTTTCGAGGTAAGAAAGAGAAAAACCCCATATAGTCCGTAGCCCCTGAGACGTTGTCCGGTGTTCGGCGAGGAGAACCAGACAGGGGATCAATCATTAATTATAAGAGGTTGACTGAATATGTATCGATAAGCAGGCGTCCTTGTTGGCCGCGACCTCGCATACTGCCGAGGTCTCCGAGCTGAAGCAGAGGCTGGAGAGGACCAAGAACGAGCTCGGCGAGGTTAAGGTTCGGCTCCAGGAGAACCAAGGTGAGGAACGACTTGCTATATGTTCGGGAAAGGATAAGCGCTGTATATTGACAGCGGTATTGTGATATGTGCAGAAGCCACGACCGAGGTTGAGGCCCTAAGGAAGGCCCTGGGCGAGGCCGAGGAGCAGGCTGTCCAGCAGCAAGTTGCCCGTAAGAAGCTAAAGGCCCGGGTCAAAGAAGTCCACCAGGAGCTCCAGGATGCGGTGAAAAAAATGTGAGGCCTTGGAGCATGATGCGTCGGTTCGAGGGACTGAACTCGCCAAGGCTCATCAGAGCGTGGAGACCGCAAGGAATGAGGCCCAGTCCGCCCTCCAGGAGATCCAGGAGGCCAAGAAGATCACGGCAGATAAGGCATTTAAGATGCAAAGCAAGTATGTGGAGAAGCAGTACGTTTTAATAACCCAGGTTCGGTGTTCCCCGGGGGCTTTTGCGGATTTGCCACGCAGTGTATCAGACGCCGTGGAGTTCTATCGAACCGAAGGAGGGGGTTCTTCGGGGAGGCTCTTCTGGTCGCAGTATGCGGCACGAGAGCATCCCGTGTCCTTCACCGATCAGCTGAAACAGCCGGTGGAGCTGCATAGGGTGGCCGAACTAGCCATTAAGGATTTGATAATCCGACTGTGGCCAGCCAAAGCTATGCCTAGCAGCTACTTCGGACTCGTGAGGCGGATGGTGAACGCCTGTCCTCGGCTGGACATTATCAAGCGCTCCGTCTGTATTGAAGGTGTCCGTATGGCCTTTGGTCACTACAAGATGTGGTGGGCAAAGATGAACACTGTTGAAGTCGCCAGCGGGCCGCCGGAGGGCAAGGAGCATCGCACACCCGAGCAATATTTCGAGGATGTCATAGAAGGGTCTCGACTTGTAGTGACGCAATGTTCGCAGGACATTGTATTTGAATAAATGTATTCATGTTGCCTTTGTCTTGTATTATGGGAACAAAGCCAGTTTTTGTAAAGTAATTTTATTATGCTTTGAATTGTTTCCTCCTGTACGGCTGTGTTGTGTGTAATCTGAGGGTTGGCCAGTCGTCGGCTTCTGCCCTCACGTAGATAGTACGGAGGTGTTCAGGATGGAATCTAAACAATCTTGATCCAATTACATGGTCCTTGAAGGAGTTGTTTAGCGCAACGAACAAGGCAATCAGACTTTATGGCTTTAACCCCCTCACTTAGCCATAGGAGTTTTATAATAAAGCATGGGCGCAGCCCCTGGTTTAAGCCAGAGTACTATCAGCATCTGATCGGGAAGTGCCGATCTCTCACGTAACGCGGAAAAAATCTCCAACGATTTGTAACCCTCAGTAGCTGATTGGCTCTCGCCACATCATGACAGTCAGTTTTCGGCTTTCTCTACTGAGGTGCTCATTTTGTCAAAGCCAGGGCACAATCGCAGTAGTTCTCCCTTTACTACCCTAGCCGATGGAGCGGAACGTAGGGTAGCAAGCACAGGAGCCGGGCAACCCAACTATTGACCAAAGACATGATTCGGAGCCAATGCATATAATGCTAAATTCAGGGTGCCGAACTTATATATAAGAAGTGTTCGGGCTGTGCTCCCGTATTGTGGGGCGACAGGTAGCCCCTGGCGAATATGAAACGTAAAAGAGTGTCGATGCAACAAATAGGCAGATCGAAATAAAACGAAGTAAGAAGCGAAAATCATAGAGACTGGGCCATGGACCATTTTTATTATAACTGGATGGATACATCAAGGCGTATCTTGTACAGATGGTGCGAGAAGTGTCCGGCCATTTAACATGCCGGAATCAATAAGGCGCAGCGTGCGGGTCCTAAGAAATAAGTATGAATACTGTCAAGAAGAACGTATAAAGGTTACCCTACACACCTGTGTTCCTTGCCTCCATTGTATTTCAGTCCTTCTAAAGGACTTGACATCAGGCCCGCCAAAAAAGGTGTCTGAAACAAGAAAAAGAAGTAAAAGTATGTATGTACGGGATCGGTCTAGCCGAATTGTAGACCCCGGGTTATCTTGTGCCTCCGTCGATGTCCATGGATTTTTGAGTGCGTAATTTTGTACGCGTGGTACGAATGCCACTACCTCATTGGGTCTGGGACGGAGGCCGAATTGCTAGTCGAGCTCTTGACGAGTCGCGCTGTCCTGTTGTAGTGTAGTCTGGACCGTCTTGATGGTGTCCAGGGGCTCGGCAGCTGGATTATAATGTTGCTTGAGAAGGCCGCTCTGTATTTCTGCTGCTAGGGCAGCGGTTTGCTCCTCTGTTCGAAGGGAGCGTTCCATATTGCCATTGACTGTTATGACGCCGCGTGGACTGGGCATCTTGAGCTTGAGATAAGCATAGTGTAGCACTGCGTTAAATCTAGCAAACGCGGTTCGTCCGAGCAATGCGTGGTAGCCGCTGCGGAAGGGGACGATATCGAAGATTAACTCTTCGCTTCAGAAGTTGTCCGGAAAACCGAAGACCACCTCCAGTGTGTTTGAGCCCGTACAGCGGGCCTCTACACCTGGCATGACTCCTTTAAAGGTAGTCTTTGTTGGTTTGATTCGTGAGGGATTAATGCCCATCTTCCATACTGTATCCTGGTACAACAGGTTGAGGCTGCTTCCACCATCCATCAGGACTCGTGTTAGGTGGAATCCATTGATGATTTGGTCAAGGACCAGTGCGGCCGAACCGCCGTGGCGGATACTAGTCGGATGATCTCGTTGATCGAAGGTGATCGGAAATGACGACCATGGATTGAACTTTGGGGCGACTGGCTCTACCGCATAGACGTCCCTGAGTGCTCGTTTGCGCTCCTTTCTGGGGATGTGCGTGGCGTATATCATGTTCACCATTTTGACTTGGGGGGGGGGGGGATTTCTTCGGTCCCCCGGTGTTCGGCTGCCGGGGCTCTTCATCCTCGTCCTCACTTTGTGATCCCTTTTCTTTGTTTTCGGCATTTAACTTGCCAGCCTACTTGAAGACCCAACAATCCCTGTTGGTATGATTGGCTTGCTTATTCGGGGTGCCATGAATTTGGCATGGACGGTCGAGTATGCGGTCCAGGCTGGAAGGTCCTTTGTTGTTTCTTTTGTAGGGTTTCTTCCATTGGCCAGACTTGGAGCCACTGAATCCGGCGTTGACTGTGGTGTCCTCGGTGTTGTCGCCATTGCTTCTGTGTTTGTGTCTATTGCGCCAGACCTTGTCAGTGCTGTTCTTGGCCTCGGTGGGGCCTACCTCGCTGGCTGTGTTTTTGCTATGAGCCAGCCAGCTGTCCTCGCCTACGCAAAAGCGGGTCATGAGTGCCGTAAGGGCTGCCATTGACTTCGGCTTTTCTTGTCTGAGGTGGCGTGCTAGCCATTCATCACGGATGCTGTGTTTGAAGGCGGCTAGGGCCTCGGCATCCGGACAATCAACGCTCTGGTTCTTTTTGGTTAGGAACCTAGTCCAGAATTTTCTGGCTGATTCTCCGGGTTGTTGAACTATGTGTCTTAGGTCATCGACATCTGGTGGCCGGACATAAGTTCCTTGAAAGTTGTCGAGGAAAGCCTCTTCCAAGTCCTCCCAGCTGCCGATGGAGTTCTCAGGAAGGCTATTTAACCAGTGCCGAGCTGGTCCTTTGAGCTTTAATGGGACGTATTTGATGGCGTGGAGGTCGTCTCCTCGGGCCATGTGGATGTGGAGAATGAAATCCTCGATCCATACTGCAGGATTGGTTGTGCCGTCATATGATTCGATATTGATGGGCTTGAACCCCTCGGGGAATTCATGATCCAGTACTTCATCTGTGAAGCAGAGCGGGTGTGCGGCGCCTCTATATCGGGCCGCATCGTGGCGGAGCTCTGATGGAGTCCGTCTGCGGCGTTCGGCCCGAGCATGGTTAGGTTTGTCACGTCCGAATAGGTAGCCGTCTGTGTTTCAGATAGCTCTTGGCTGGGCGGTTGAGGCCGTATTCCCCGGCTCTCAGGACATCAGTCCATCTGTCGACGAGCATGTCTTGTTCGGCTTGAAGCTGTTGCTGTTTCTTTTTCAGGCTCCTTCCTGTGGCTATGAGCTGAAGCTTAAAGCGCTCCTGCTCGAGAGGATCCTCAGGCACGATGAAGTCTTCGTTGCCAAGGCTTGTCTCCTTCTATGGCCTGTTCCTCAGGGTTGTCTTGCCTGCTATCGTGTTCCTGTTCGGATGTAGCCCCGACAGGGTTTTTATTGTTTTTGGCGTCGCCTGGAGTACTATTTTCTCTAGTGCCAGTGTTGCCGTCCTTTGAGCTGCGGGGCTTGGGGCGGCGTTTGGGCCGCCGGCGCTTGGACTGTGTCTCGGAGGTTTTATTCGCATCTGGTTCTTCTTTGTCGTCGCCAGATCCTTTAGGTGTATCAACCATGTACACGTCGTACGAAGAGGTAGCCGTCCAACGTCCAGTGAATGGCGGGTCTTGGCCTTGCTCCTTGTCAACATCGTCGTCCATACCGTCGATGTCTTCGGAGCCATAGTCAAGCACGTCAGTTAAGTCATCGACAGTGGCTATGAAGTGGGTGGCGGGTGGGAGGCGAAATTCCTCATCCTCCATCTCTAGCTCGAACCAGACATAGTTCGGCTGTGAGTCCTTCTCCAAGGACAGATTTTTTTAAAGATTTTAGCACGTCACCCAAAGGCGAGTGCTGGAAAACGTCAGTGGCGCTGAACTCGAAGATCGATAACCAATCTAGCTCGGTGTCCGCGGGCGTACATAGTCCGGAACTTATAGCCGGAGACGAGTCCGAAGTTCCGTTAAAGCGAATATTGCAGGGCGTCGAGTCCATGTGTGGCTCCAACACCGCGGACTCTGTGGCCTTGGATGGCTCGATCTGCTTCGGTTCTAAGGTCGATGCAGCCGCAGGAACCATCTCCTGGGTGTGATCCGATGACAGATTTAAGTCACGTTCATCGGAATGAGGGGGAGCGATCGCCGCGGGCTCAAATCCCTCGAGGATCGGATCTCCACGGATACCCCGACGTATTTCAAGCTACCGAATCCGGCCTGATGGCCAGGGGCGTAGCTGTCGATCTGCTCCAGATGGCCAAGCGAGTTGGCCGGTAGTACGAAGCCGCCGAATAGGAAGATTTGTCCGGGAAGGAATATTCCTCCTTGGACGGCGTCATTATTGACGATTAAAGGGGCCATCGAACCTTTTGTCGACGGCACAGTGGAACTCTCAGTGAAAGCACCAATGTCGGTGTCAAAACCGGCGGATCTCGGGTAGGGGGTCCCGAACTATGCGTCTAGGATCGATGGTAACAGGAGACGGGGGACACGATGTTTACCCAGGCTCGGGCCCTCTCTATGGAGGTAATACCCTACTTCCTGCTTGATTGATCTTGATGAATATGAGTATTACAAGAGTTGATCTACCACGAGATCGTAATGGCTAAACCCTAGAAGTCTAGCCTATGTGGGTATGGTAATGAGTATATGTGGTGTCCTTTCCGAACTATCCCCTTCGGTTTATATAGACACCGAGGGGATCTAGGGTTTACATGGAGTCGTTTACATAAGAAGGAATCTTCAGTCGCCAAGCTTGCCTTCCACGCCAAGTAGAGTCCAATCCAGACATGGTGCAATCTTCGACCTTCATGTCTTCACAGCCCATCAGTCCGGCCCATGGATAACAGGCCGGACGCCCAAGGACCCCTTAGTCCAGGACTCCCTCAGGGGGGCACCCCAAAGGCACACCAAGTCTTCTCTTAGCTATGTGCGGTGCCCCCCTCCACAGTTACACACCTCGATCATATCATCATAGTGCTTAGGCAAAGCCCTACGCGGTAACTTCATCATCATCGTCGCCATGCCGTCGTGCTGACGGAACTCTCCCTCCTCCTCAACTAGATCAAGAGCTCGAGGGACGTCCTCGTGCTGAACGTGTGCTGAACACGGAGGTGCCGTACGTTTGGTACTTGGATCGGTTGGATCGTGAAGACATTCTACTACATCAACCGCGTTACTAAACTCTTCCGCTTTCGGTCTACGAGGGTACGTAGACACCCCCCTCTTGTTGCTATGCATCTCCTAGATAGATCTTGCGTGATTATATTCCACAAGTATAGGGGATCAATTGTAGCCTCTTTCGATAAGTAAGAGTGTTGAACCCAACGATGAGCTAAAGGTAGAACAAATATTCCCTCAAGTTCTATCGACCACTGGTACAACTCTACGCACGCTTAATGTTCGCCTTACCTAGAACAAGTATAAAACTAGAAGTACTTTGTAGGTGTAACGGGATAGGTTTGCAAGAATATAAAGAGCACGTAAATAAAAACTAGGGGCTGTTTTAGGTAAAGGAGCAATAAAGTTAGTATAGCGAGTGTGGAAAAGTGGTGGTAGGAGTTGCGAAATTATCCCTAAGCAATTGACCACTTTACTAGACCGATAGCAAGTTTTATGTGGGAGAGGCCACCGCTAGCTTGTCATCCCTGACTTGGAATTTTATGCACTTATGATTGGAACTATTAGCAAGCATCCGCAACTACTAACATTCATTAAGGTAAAACCCAACCATAGCATTAAGATATATTGGCCCCCCTTCAATCCCGTATGCATCAATTTCTATGCTAGGTTGAAGCTTCTGTCACTCTTGCTCTCCAATACATAGTCCTATCAACATACAACTAACCCTATGGTGTGATCCACGCGCGCGCCATATGATGGGCACCGAAGGACAGCAACATAACCACAAGCAAATTAAACCAATCATAGCAATTCACCAATTACCGATAGGACAACGAAAATCTACTCAAACATCATAGGATGGCAACACATCATTGGATAATAATATGAAGCATAAAGCACCATGTTCAAGTAGAGGGTACAGCGGGTTGCGGGAGAGTGGACCACTGTAGATAGATGGGGGAAGGTGATGAAGATGTTGATGAAGATGACAGAGGTGTTGGTGTAGATTGCAGTGACAATGATGGCCCCGGCGGTGTTCCGGCGCCACCGGAAGAGAGGGGGAGGGCCCCCCTTCTTCTTCTTCTTCTTCCTTGACCTTCTCCTTAGATGGGAGAAGGGTTTCTCCTCTGGTCCTTGGCTTCCATGGCATGGGAGGGGAGAGAGCCCCTCCGAGATTGGATCTGTCTCTCTGTCTCTCTCTGTTTCTACGTTCTAGATTCTGGCCTTTAAACATTTCTTATATTCCCGGAGATCCGTAACTCCGATTGGGCTGAAATTTTAACATGATTTGTATCTGGATATTGGCTTTCTTGCGGCAAAAGAAGGGCACCAACCGCCTTACGGGGTGGCCACGAGGGTCAGGGGAGCGCCCCCTGCCTCGTGGCCCCCTCGGGCATCGTCTCGCGTTGATTCTTCTTCCCAAAAATCACATATATTCAGAAAAAAATCTCCATAATTTTTATCCCATTTGGACTCCGTTTGATATGGATTTTCTGTAAAACAAAAAACATGCAACAAACAGGAACTGGCACTGGGCACTGGACCAATATGTTAGTCCCAAAAATAGTATAAAAAGTTGCCAAAAGTATATGAAAGTTGTATAATATTGGCATGGAACAATCAAAAATTATAGATACGATGGAGATGTATCACGTGATCGTAGGAAAGTTTTTGAAATACTGCGTTCCCCAACAATACCTACGACTTACGCCAGGACCTGGACAATAGAGTCGGTCAGGCCAGATCAATCTATGGATCAAGGGGGCATGCCCCAATGCGAGACGACGGCCATCACTACTGGAATCAGCTTCTTTGCCGTCCGCCATGGTGGACTGCAAAGGCATAGATCACGGACGGCAAACTTCTTTGTTGTCCGCCAGCAGACGGCAAAAAGTCCGGATGAACACGTTCCAGCAAAGGCCTTCTTTACCGCCCGCTTCCTGGAAACGGAGGGCAAAGGGTTGTGGCGTCCGCCGTGGGTGGCCAGCAGACGGCAAAGATCGTGGACGACAGTGAGGTGGTGTGAGAGCCGTTAGGGGTTAACGGCGTGCTTTGCCGTCAGCCAGCGGACGACAAAGAGGCTAAGGTCTTTGCCGTCCGCTGGCAGACGACAAAGTGCTCAAACATGCCAGTCCCAGGAATCACAGGTAGCTGCCACGTGGCATGTTTTCTGTCAGCTAGCTGATGGCAAAGAGCCTGTACAGCCCTGTTTTTAATTTAATTCATTCAATTTGATAGCAATTCACAGATATACATATATACACAACAAGCATATCCAACACACTAGTTTCATCATATATACATACATAACCAACACATATATAGTTCCATCCTTACATATTACAAAAGTTTGACATTGTTAATCCAACACCATTATCCATCCATCCATATAATAAGTTCCAACCATGCAAGTTCATTGATACAAAATAAAAGCACAAATGGAAAAGAAGCACTCCATCCATGCAAGCTTCCGTGAATTAAATCAAATCTGCAAAATGATAAACAAGATGTTAGAAGAAGAAGAATAAAATGAAGAAGAAGAAGACTATAAGAAGTAAGCATAAGTAAAATGGAGCTAACCTAGAAGAAAATGAAGAAGAAGAACAAGACTATAAGAATACTAGAAGAAGAAGAAGACTATAAGCTTATTATGTAAAATTGGTCATTTTGTGCTAACATAAGTAATTTTGGAGTTAACCTATAGGAAACTAAGCATATTAGAGCTAACTTAGAGCTAACTTATGTCATTTTGGAGAAGAAGAATAAGAAGAAGAAGAAGACTATAAGCTTATTATGTAAACTTGGTCATTTTGTGCTAACATAAGTAATTTTGGAGCTAACCTATAGGAAACTAAGCATAGTAGAGATAACTTAGCATATTAGAGCTAACATAGGTAACTAAGCATATTAGAGCTAATATAGGTCACTAAGCATATTAGAGCTAACTTAGAGCTAACTTATGTCATTTCGAAGGAAACAAGGCTAAGTATATATAGATCATTTTGGAGATCAAACATACCTGACATAGTTCAGTTCTCATTGTTATTCTCCTTCTCCTTCCTCAGCCTGATGTGCCAAGAGTGGCGAGGCGGTGGAGGCAGTGGGATGTAGTCTTCTACCACAATTGGCATGGTCATGTCACCCAGCTGTGGGATCGCTGGCGCCACCACTGGCGCGAGGTCATTGTCAGGCACCACCACCATCGCGAGGCCATCTTCAGGCAGGATAGGCACGACCATCGCTAGGTCATCCTCAGCCACCACAATTTCTTTCCCATGGTCAGCCACCACCATCTCTTGCCCTTGGTCAGCCACCACCATCGCTAGGTCATCCTCAGCCTGATGCCCAATCTGCTCCTCTTCTTCCCCACTCCAGTCCGGATCATCCTCCTTGCTGTCTTTGCTGCAGCCGGAATCACTGCTGCTTTTGCTACAGCCAGAATCGCTGTTGCTTTTGCTACAACCAGAATCGTTGTTGATCTGGCTATAGCCAGTGTCGCTGCTGCCGCTCCCATTGCCTGTCCAAATGCAATAATGACCATTAACAATCGATGCGAGACAAAGCCAAATGTAGATGAATAAGAAGAGGCAGAACGCACTGGCATCATCATCGTCAGCGTAGTGCATGCGGCACATAGTCGCGTTGAACACCTTCACGATGAGCATGGTGGCGGTGTCGTCGTACCTGAAGAGAAGGAAGTACCCCTGCCGCAGGTCGTAGGCCTGGTAGAACTTCTCCCAGCCACGACACAGGTACATGTGGCCCTCCTTGATCACCAACTCCACATCCCACAGCCTGCGAAACCCGTTGCCGGCCTATCGCGGCTTCACATTATTTGGCGGATCTTCACCCAGCATGTTCATAAAAGTGTCAAGCAGCCTCTGCAGTTTGGGACAATGAGTGATGTAGCAAACAACAGAGTTATCATAATGAGATGGGTGAAGGGGGGATCTCTCCTTTTATATACCTGCCTCATGGATGATACTGAAGTCCCAAGTATGACACTGAAGAACTTGAAAGCATGTAACTCGTACTCCGGTGTGGCAGAGCGGAGTCTGCGGTGGCGGCTTCCCCCCATCTCTGATAAGCATCAGAAGAGACCAATTAGTACCCTTACAACATTATCATACAACATTATAACATAAGAAATTTTGAGCAGAAGATAATCAACTACACCAAGTTATCATTTCTCATTCAAAAAACAATGCACTTGTGGACATATGATGGCTCTAGTTGAATTTATTAGTAGCACTAGTTGTCAAAAATGTGGACTTTAGTTGAATTTCATATAATAACTATTTTAACTTCTTTCGGTTAGCAAACTAGGCAACTAGCTAGCAGTATAAAAACATTCAACTAAAGAAAAGAAAGAAACTGCAAAACGTGGCGGAACCCTAAATAAGAAAGTATAAAAACATTTCTTTTTCTTCTTCTTCTTCTTCTTCTTCTCCTCTTCTTATTTTTTCCTCTTTTTCCTCTTCTTCTTCTTCCTATTTTTCCTTTTCTTCTTCTTCTTCTTCTTCTTCTTCTTCTTCTTCTTCTTCTTCTTCTTCTTCTTCTTCTTCTTCTTCTTCTTCTTCTTTCTTCTTTCTTCTTCTTCTTCTTCTTCTTCTTCTTCTTCTCCTCCTCCTCCTCCTCCTCCTCTTCTTTTTCTTATTCTTGTTCTTATTTTTTCTTCTTTTCCTTTTTTCTTTCTTCTTTTCTAATATGTAAACTATCTAAAACTATTTATTATCTAAAACTATATCTAATATCTAAAACAGAAAAGAAAAAAAAAAGAAAAGGGGGTGTGGAAGTGGAAGAGGGGGCTCACCATGGGAAGGTGGAAGAGGTTGGCCGGCGACAGGGAGGGGCGGCGACGGGGGCGGGAGGGGGCGGCGACGGGGCGGCAGGACGGCGGGGAGGGGCGGAGACGGGCGGGAGGGGGCGGCAGGACGACGGGGAGGGGCGGCGACGGGCGGGAGGGGGCGCCGACGGGACGGCGGGAGGGGTGGCGACGGGCACAGGGGATGAGGCAGCGGCGGGCTGGTGGGTGAGAAAGAGAGAGAGAGAGCGCATGCATTCATGGCGGGGGGAGGTTAGCGATTCAACGCCGTGCCCGGGTGGGCCCCCTACCCTCTTTGCCGTCAGCCTAGAGGACGACAAAGAATTGTTTGCCGTCAGCCAACGGACGGAAAAGAAATGGCTGACGGCAAAGAGCCGACCTAGCCATAGCCTTGCGTTTGTGGGCCCACAAAGTTCTTTGCCGTCGACCAGCTGATGGCAAAGAACTATTTGCCGTCCGCGAGCTGATGGCAAAGTACTGGCTGATGGCAAAATAACCTGTGCCATCAGCTATTTCTTTGTCGTCTGCTTTGGAGAAACTGACGACAGAGAAGCTCTTTGCCGTCAGCTAGCGGACAAAAAAGAAGTGACAGACGGCAAAGAAGTGGATTCCAGTAGTGCATCGAGCCTGGCGCGATAGGCATAACCTCACCCGAGCCAAAAACCGAATACATATGTCATCCGAACTCCATCGCGATGTTGCCCGATACAGAGGCGCCGCACACCCCTTATGCTTTACCGATGAGGTAATGCAGCACCAGTTCCTAGAAGGGTTTAAACCCATAAACATTGAAGCATATGATGGAACAACTGACCCCACGGTATGGATTAAAGACTTTCTTCTCCATATTCACATGGCTCGCGGCAACGATCTCCACGCCATCAAGTACCTCCCCTTAAAGCTGAAAGGACCAGCACGACACTGGTTAAACAGCCTTCCAGAGAACTCCATTGGTAGCTGGGAAGATCTGGAGGATGCCTTTAGAGACAACTTCCAAGGCACCTATGTCCGGCCTCCGAACGCCGATGAGCTTAGTCATATAGTCCAGCAAGCCGGAGAGTCAACCCGCAAACTTTGGACTAGGTTCTTAATTAAAAAGAATGAAATCGTCGACTGTTCGGACGCCAAAGCCCTTGCGGCCTTCAAACATAGCATCCGTGACAAATGGCTCGCCCGACACCTCGGCCAAGAAAATCCAAAGTCCATGGAAGCCCTTACCACACTTATGACCTGCTTTTGCGTGGGAGAAGACGGCTGGTTAGCTCGTAGAAGCAACAGTACCAGCGACCTCGACACCTCCGAAGCTAGAGATGGCAATGGCAGGCCGCAACACAAACAAGCGTCGAAGCAACAATGAAGATACCGAAGACACAACGGTCAACGCCGGATTCAGTGGTGCTAAATCCGGTCAGCCGAAGAAACCATTCAAAGGAAATAAAGATGGTCCATCCAATTTGGACAAAATACTCGATCGGCCTTGCCAGATTCATGGCACCCCTATTAAGCCTGATGTCAGATTTCGGGTTCCGGCAGACCCTTGAGGTTCGAACACTGGGGTGCACGCGGAGATCTTTCCCCTACCGATCTACGTCCAATCTCCTTGCGTGATCTAAGCTGGAAGCAACGAACAACACAAGGGACACGAGATTTATACTGGTTCGGGCCACCGCTGTGGTGTAATACCCTACTCCAATGTGTGGTGTGGTGGATTGCCTCAGGGGCTGATGATGAATAGTACAAGGGAAGAACAGCCTCGCGAGAGGTGTTCTTGAGCTGGTGCGATGAACTGCTTGGGTGAGTTCAGTCGCCTCTCTCTCTCTGCTAGGGTTCTACTAGATCTCTCTCTGTCTCTCTCCCTTGATGCCCCCCTACTCTATGGTGGCTAGCTCTATTTATAGAGGCCCTGGGCCTCTCCCCAAATAATGAGCGGGAAGGGCACTAACAATTGGCCATTTTGAAGGGGAACATCTAGTACAAGTTATCCTAACCAAAGGTGGTCTTCGGCTGCCAAAAGCACTGGTGATGACGCCGTCTTGGGCTCCATGGTGACCTCCGTCCTGCCGCTCTGCTGGTCTTGGTCTCGTTGCACCGGAATGGTAACCTTTGCCCGATGCCTTGGCATGTGCTTGCCCCCTTTGCACCAAAGGGGAAACAAGGACACTGCGCAGGCCAGCGCCCACCTGGTCTCGATCGTCATGGCTTGCGTCACGGGCTCCTCGTGAGGTACCCCTGCCTTGATCTCTCCGCCTCCTCGCGAGCCTGCCTGATGAGGCTACCTCCGAGGAAGCTTTCCGTCGTCCACCCCGCGAGGCTTGGCCCCTCGCGAGGGTCTTGAGCTTGAGCTGATGAAGATGGGCCACGCTGGGGGCCCCACTTGAGCCACCCCGCAGGCCGCAGGCAGGCAAGTCTGGGGACCCCCGTTCCTAGAACGCCGACAGTAGCCCCCGGGCCCAAGGCGCGCCTGGGCTTGGCCTAGCAGGGAAGCGAAGGGGCAAGTGCGAAGCGCCGCGGGCCCTAACAGCCTACGGCCTTGGGCGCCGCGTGGCGATTGATTGGACGTGGGCGTGTGCGCTTCCCCATGATGCCTCGGCAACTGCACGACTTGACAAGTCCCTGCATGCTGAGAAACCGATCATGATTATCTGCGATCGTGGTGCTCGGCGGTTGGCCTCCTCCGGCTATAAGTACGGGGCTATGCGAGCCCCTTCAATCCATCCCTTCTCGCTGCTCCCTTCCTTGTTCTTGCTCCTCCTTACGCCAATGGCACCAATCCGCCGGTTCTCTGCAGAAGAGAAGGGAAAGGCCCCCCGAGAGGGTCCTGACCCACTTCCGCCGAAGAAGCGGCTGGTCCTTTGCCACCGAGATGAGGGTGCTCAGCAGGAGGCACCGAGGCCCTTGTACGAGCGGCCGCCGCCTGGGTTTCCGCTACCCTTGCACGCCCGCGTCGTGGGTCCTGGGGGAGAAGGCGTCGAGCAACATCGATGATGCCGCTGTCGACACCGGCGAGTCACGGTGGTGCGCGTCGTTCCTCCTGGAGTCCATGTCGAGCGCTCCTCTCGCGAGCTCGTGCTCCACGCCGCCATGCCTCCAAGCTCTTGGATTCGCCTTCCTCCTTCCTTCGCCTTCGAGATGCCGCCGAGCGGGGCTTTGGAGCTCTAGCTACAGCACGCTGACTGCAGTACCCTTGCGACCGGAGCGGAGGTCGTGGTCGTCGCTCCGGGCAAGGTCTTCATGACCCGGGGCTAGGGCGAAATCGCCCGGGTCTGCCGGACGGTAGGCGCCCTTGTGATTCATCTTGAATATGATGGCGCCTCCCTGATGTTCTTCAAGGTCTTCGATGCTGAAGGGTGCCGGCTGGAATGCTGCCCTAGGGAGAGCGGCAGGGGCGACGAACTGGCGAGGACCTGGCCTGCCCATCGGCCCTCCAGCAGCTCCTCAGGCAGCAGCGGAGGAGCTGGGGAATTCAATGGCTCCCCCGAGCTCCCCGCGACTCCGGAGACGAGCGACGACAGCTATGAGCCCCCGAGCTCGCGCCGTGCTCGGAGCGGGGCAGCCGCATCCAGCCGCCGATGCCACTGATCTGGATGGGGTTGGCGTCGACGTTGGGCATCCCACTGTTGATGATGGCATCCCTTGCGGCGGTGCGGGCGATTAGCCCTCCTTAGGATTAGTACTCTTGTTCCCTGCGAGGAATCGAAGAAGAACCCCGCGGGGGTATGTAAGGCGTCTGCCATGTCTTTTATGAATATTATATCCTTAATATGAATCAATGCGAGGTGCTTGTCTTGTCTCGGCTTGGCTCCCCCTTTCTATCCTCACGAGGACTTGGCGCTCTACACTGACAGGTCCCAGTCCCCAGGCAGGCTTCAGCCGTCGCTGGTATGCCAGGTCACGATGCCGTGGTCAAGGCCAGGAGGTGAGCTGCCCGAGGTCTGGTAAGAGCCCCCGAGTTGCGATGCTCGGGAGGTCCCCTTTGGCGCTCAAGCAGCCATGGGCGGGCGAGAAAGGAAGGCAACGTCACCGTGACAGAGCCGCACTGGGCGAGGGTTTTTGCGTTGCGTTGGGTCAACTCCTGTAAGGGCGTGACTTATCTCTTGAGTCTGGTGTAGTTCCTCGATGAAGCGCCTGGCTTGGGCGGTGGCAGCTGAGGCGCTGCTGGGTTAGGTCCTCGCGAGCTTCTTCCCACTCCCCCGCACTTTCCTTATTGCTCTACGTCCCCAGGTCCCGGCCCTCGAGCGAGCTCAGCCGCCGCTGGTATGACAGGTCGCGATGTCGTGGGTCATGGCCAGGGGGTGAGCGCTGGAGAGCCAGTAGGAGCCCATGAGTCGTGATGCTCAGGCGCCCCCCTTTAACGTGCAAGCGGTCCGTGCCAGAGAGAGGGAGAGACAGCTCGCGATGTCCCTGGCGTTGCTCCTGGAGTACGTCCTGCACACCAATCATGAAGAGAAACATGACCTGTCGTTACGGTTGCCAGCCAACCTTTTTTGCTCCGGGGAAGTGATTGGGGCACTAAGGGCCTGGTGAGGTGGCACCTTGCGGGGCTGCCGCGGCCAGAGCTCGACCACTCAGATTTATCGGTGTTGCAGGGACGGACCCGTGCGCAGATGCCGTGCCAGAGCGAGCGGCTCCATAGGTAGGCGTCAATCAAGCAGGCGATTAGGTCGGGTATGTTAAGCACGCAGGAGGAAATTCATTTTAAGTAGACGCAGGAAAAGCAAATGCCGCAGGGCCAGGCCCGAGCAGCTCGGGGATGATGCAGCCCGAGGGGCGCCCCCAACAAGGTAAGTAAAGAGAGTAAGCAAAACGGATACATGCCGCAGGGACGGACCCACGCAACCTGGGAATGATGCAGCCCTGTGGGCGCTCCCAGCTAAAAACGGAACTTAGCAAGATGTCACCTGGTGTCGTTGAAGTTGAAGTGATGCTGAAGAAGCGGGCGATGCGCGATGAAGACGTTGATCCTTACGAGCCCCCAGGCCCAGGAGCCTCGGGAGGCTCCGGGGGCACTGGTGGGTTTCCGAGGGCCTTCTCCATCTTCGCCAGGACCGCACCATGCCTGACCTCCTGAGCCTCCAGAATGCTCCTCAGCAGGCGCTGATGAGCAGTGACCGCGTTCAGCAGGCCGAAAGGCATGCGAACGTAGCTGTGAGGTGGACCCTCGCAACGCCCCGCGGACGAAGGCCAGAGGCGCTTCAGAGAGCCCTGGCACGTCAATGCAGACGCGCAGCCCACCATCCTCGCCTGGATGTGGGGTTACGGTGGGCAGACGGCGGCTGTCGCGCATGACTCTCGACTCTTGTAGCTCTTGGGTGTTTCTCGTGATGAACTCCTGAGGGTTTGGTCTTCCTTGCCTTGTACCTTCCTGAGGGAAACGTGCCTGGAAGCACCCCTCCAAGTGGTGCCCGAGCGCCTCCCACGCGACTTTGGCAAGGTCGGTGGCTCTCCAAGAAAGAGCCCCTGAGCCCTGCCTGAGGAGGGCGCCAGGCGCGCCTTCCTATGCGAGTGAGGGTGGCGCTCCCTGATTGGGCGCAGATCCTGACCCAACACCTCCGGAGGCGCTTTCCTCCTTATGGCTTGGGCCAGGCAAAACCTTCTTCTTCTTAAGGGTCGCCTCGGGAAGTCTTCCGTTTCTGTGGTCCGGGTCTTCGATTGCTGCGGCTTGGAACGCGCGCTCAAGTGAACACACTGTGTCCCTTTCTTCACAGGGTACGGTGATGACTCCGCCACTTCCTGGCATCTTGAGGACATTGTACCCATGGTGAGTCAATGCCATGAACTTGGCCAGGGCTGGGTACCCGAGGATGGTGTTGTATGGCAGACGAATGTGGGCGACGTCGAAGTCGATGATCTCGGTGCGGTAGTTGTTGCGCTGCCCGAAGATGACTGGAAGGCGAACCTGCCCTATCAGAACGGTGGAACCATCAGTGACTCCTGAGAAGGGCTTGGTTGGCTGAAGCTGATCGTACGACACTTGGAGATTGTCGAACATCTCAACGGACAGGACGTTGAGTCCTGCTCCGCCGTCAATGAGGGTCCTGGTGAACTGCACGTTGCTGATGACTGGGGAGCAAAGCATCGGGAGGACTCCGGCCGTTGCCGCACACTTGAGCTGATCCGCTGAGCCGAACATGATAGCGCACGCAGACCACCTGAGAGGGCGCGTGGCCTCAAGCTTGGGGAAGACTGCATTCACCTCACGAGCAAACTGCTTGAAGATGCGCTCTGAGGCTGGGGCCTGCGCGCCACCCAAGATGCAAGCGATTGCGCGCGGCTCCTGGAAGCCCCAGCTCCCTCGTCTTGATGTTGGTCTTCGTTCCTCCTTGGCGGTGGAGGCAGAGGAGGAAGGCCTACGTTGCCGTGCGGGCGATCCTCACGAGGCTGACCTCTCCAGTCTCCCTCGCGAGGCTGGTCCTGCCAGTGATCCTCGCGAGGTTGGTCTCGCCACCCTTGGCGAGGGCCACGGTCTTCCCATTGTCCGCCACCTCTTCCTCCTCCTCGGCCATATCCCCTGTCGTTGCGCTCGGGGCGTCAGCTGACACGTCCATCTCTCACGGCCCTGAGCTCTTGACATTCGTTGGTGTTGTGGGTGTGGAGGTCGTGGTACACGCAGTACCGGCTGCCCTTGGATGACTTAGGCTGATCCCTGCCTCGCTTGGTGTCTGGTTCCGCTGCAAGCACGGCAGCCCCCTTGCGCTTCACGTCCTTGGCCTTGGGCTTCTTCTCTTCTGGGTCGGCAGCCGGGAGTTCGAGGAGGGAAAGGCGCCCTTCCTCAGCCCTAGCGCACTTGGTCGCCAAGTTGAACAGCTCCAGGGATGTGCACAGGTCTACATGGATTGCTAGTTCCTCCTTCATCTTGATGTCGTGTACGCCATCGGAGAAGGCCGAGATGATGGATTCTTCAGTCACCTTGGGGATCTTGAGGCGAGCGTTGTTGAAGAGCTGGATGTATTTCTGCAGGGTTTCCCCTTGCCGCTGCTTGATGCGACACAGATCGCTCACGACCGGGGGCCGGTCGCGAGTTCCCTGGAAGTTGGCGATGAAGCGAGTGCGCATCTCATCCCAGGAGGAGATTGTGCCAGGAGCCAGGTTCAGGAGCCAGGTGCGGGCCCCGTCCTTGAGCGCCATGGGAAACCAGTTCGCCATGACCCTTTCGTCTCCGTTGGCGGCTTCGATGCACAGCTCGTAGAGCTGTAGGAACTCCGCGGGGTCCGCCGTGCCATCGTAGCGAGGGGGCAGGTCAGGCTTGAACTTGCCTGGCCATGCGACGCCGCGTAGCTCGGGGGTGACGGCACGACAGCCTGCTGTGGCCACCGGTTTCTTTTGTTGGTACTGGGCTTGCTCCTGGGGATTACAGCGCGCCGCCGCTTGGAGCAGCGCGGGGTATTGGCGTGGAGGTGCAGGGACACAATCTTGGCGCGCCGGCGCTGGGAGCGCGCGAGCACCTTCTTGGGGACGAGGGATCTCTTGGCAGCTCCTTTCTTGCTGTGCAGGCGCCGGACACGGAGGGTCTCGCCCTGGGGCTGCATGCCTTGGAGCCAGGGCGCCTTCTTGGGGAGGAGGCGGTGGAGGCACCCCCTGATTCTCGCCTTCTGCGTGGAATGGTGGGCGAGGCAGCGATAAGGATGGCAATGGGGAGCCCCCTGCGGCGCTGACGAGCTTGGTGATGCGGGCGAGCCAATCTTTGTAGAGGTCGTCGATGGGGCGGTAGTGCAAGAGCTCTCTTGCCAGGAGCAGCGCGGCGTGCGCGTCCGTGGGGGCGCGACAGGCGTGGGACGACAAAGCGGCTGGAGTCAGCGACGGTGTGGCGGTGCGGCCCTCCCGCCGTACTGAAGGATGCCGGGACGAGGCCTGCTGCTCGTTCCCCGCCGGGCCGATGGCGGCGTTGGCGGCAGGCGACGGGGAACAACGAGGGCGTCCGCCGACGGGCGCCGTCTGGGCAACGCTGGTGGCGAGAGCAGCCCGGCGCTCAGTGCGAGCCCGACGAGCATCAGCCATGGACACGACGGAAGATCACACGCGAACATCGGAAGAAAGTTTCCGGCGGACCCCTACCTGGCATGCCAAATGTCGTATTTCGGGTTCCGGCAGACCCTTGAGGTTCGAACACTGGGGTGCGCGCGGAGATCTTTCCCCTACCGATATACGTCCAATCTCCTCGCGTGATCTAAGCTGGAAGCAACGAACAACACAAGGGACACGAAGTTTATACTGGTTCGGGCCACCGCTGTGGTGTAATACCCTACTCTAGTGTGTGGTGTGGTGGATTGCCTCAGGGGATGATGATGAATAGTACAAGGGAAGAACAACCTCGCGAGAGGTGTTCTTGAGCTGGTGCGATGAACTGCTTGGGTGAGTTCAGTCGCCTCTCTCTCTCTCTGCTAGGGTTCTACCAGATCTCTCTCTGTCTCTCTCCCTTGATGTCCCCTACTCTGTGGTGGCTAACTCTATTTATAGAGGCCCTGGGCCTCTCCCCAAATAATGAGCGGGAAGGGCGCCAACAATTGGCCATTTTGAAGGGGAACATCTAGTACAAGTTATCCTGACCAAAGGTGGTCTTCGGCTGCCAAAAGCACTGGTGATGACGCCGTCTTGGGCTCCACGGTGGCCTCCATCCTGCCGCTCTGCTGGTCTTGGTCTCGTTGCACCGGAATGGTAACCTTTGCCCGATGCCTTATCCTGTGCTTGCCCCCTTTGCACCAAAGGGGAAACAAGGACACTGCGCAGGCCGACGCCCGCCTGGTCTCGACCATCATGGCTTGCGTCACGGGCTCCTCACGAGGTACCCCTGCCTTGATCTCTTCGCCTCCTCGCGAGCCTGCCTGATGAGGCTGCCTTCAAGGAAGCTTTCCATCGTCCGCCCCGCGAGGCTTGGCCCCTCACGAGGGTCTTGAGCTTGAGCTGATGAAGATGGGCCGCGCTGGGCCCCCCACTTGAGCCATGCCGCAGGCCGCAGGCAGGCAAGTCTGGGGACCCCCGTTCCCAGAACGCCGACACCTGCCAACCACTCCAACAGAAATTGTTGGGTCTTTAAACAGGCCGGTAAGTTAGACACCAAACATAAGGGGAAAGGACCGCCAAGCGAGGACGATGAAGAGCCCCGCCTACCAAACATAGGGGGAAAAAGAAATTTCCCCCTGAGGTGAAAACAGTGAACATGATCTACATCGCGCATATCCCCAAGAGGGAGCGCAAGCGTGCGCTAAGGGACGTCTACGCCGTACAGCTTGTCGCCCCTAAATTCTACCCGTGGTCGGCTTGTCCAATCACCTTTGATCGCAGGGACCACCCGACCAATATCCATCATGGAGGTTTGGTAGCTCTGGTCCTCGATCCAATCATTGACGGATGCCATCTCACTCGAGTCCTTGTGGACGGTGGCAGCAGTCTTAACTTGATCTATCAAGACACCGTCCGTAAAATGGGCATTGACCCCATCAAGAATCAAGCCTACTAACACCACCTTTAAAGGAGTGATACCCAGTGTAGAAGCCCGCTGCACGGGCTCAATAACATTGGAAGTAGTCTTCGGTTCACCGGATAACTTCTGAAGCGAAGACTTGATCTTCGACATCGTCCCCTTCCGCAGTGGTTATCATGCCTGCTCGGACGAACCGCATTCGCCCGCTTCAATGCAGTTCCTCATTATGCTTAGTTAAAGCTCAACATGCTCGGACCCTTTGGCGTTATCATAGTCAATGGAAACACGGAGCGCTCCCTCCGAACTGAGGAGCACACCGCGGCCCTCGCGACTGAAGTGCAGAACGGCCTCCCTAGGCCTGACACCTCATCGGCCATCAAGCCCCCGGACACTGTTAAACGCGTCAGGTCTACTCTGCATGATGATAGCTCGGTGACTCCAGAGCTAGACTAGCAGTTTTGCCTCCTTTGATGGCCACACACATCCGCGGCATATGTACCTCGTGTGCATAATTACGCACTCAAAATATCCTGGGCAACGACAAAGGCACAATATGGATAGGTCCATAGTGTGGCTCGACCCTATGTGACCTTAACCCTTTTTCCTTTGATCCTTTTTTTTCAAATACCACAGGTGCATTAAATCCTAGCTACTTCATGGTCATGCAGGGACTCTTTCCGGGCCCGTTTTCGTATAAATGACCATGGACCGTTCCTCTCAAGGAATCTTTTCCACAAGGATGAAAAGCGACACAGACGTGCGGTAGGGCATCGATGATATCTTCAAGACCATCTTTTTTAGGCCCCGTATACAACCTTGTGTACAAATTTTGGCATGTAAAATAGCCTTGGCACTATCTGTAATAGCACGTCTTGACGTATCAAACAAATTACAATGAAAATAGGTTTTCACCAACCCTCATTCGGTCTTGGTTTGTTTCATAATCTGCATTCCTAGTTTGTGCTAAGACTGCCACATATACATTCTGGTACAACTTCAATACTAGGGGCTCTATCTGGCCATACATATTTTCAAAAAAGTAAGTCTGAATAGTTTTAGAAGTACACTTCGGCGTCCCGAACATTGCATTATATGCATCAGCTCTGAATCATGTCTTTGGTCAATAGTTGGTTTGCCCGGCTCCTGTGGTTGCTACCTTATGTTCTGCTTGTTCGGCTAAGGTGGTAAAAGGAGAACTGCTGCGATTGTGTTTCTGGCTCGTTCGGTCAAGCACCTTAGTAGAGAAATCCAAAAACTAACTGTCATGATACGACGAGAGCTTGTCAGCGATTCGGCGACTCACCATAAATCTCTTGCGATTTCTTCCGTACTATACGAAGGACTGGCCTTCATCCAGTTACGCGCCTAAGGCATCCAAGTTCAGATAGCCGCACACGCACCAGGGGCTAGTTCCTAGTCCGATTGTCAAACTCCTATGGCTAGGTGAGAGTGATAAAGCCGCATAGTCTGATTTCCTAGTTCGCATCACAGACACCTCCTTTATGGACCAAGACATTGGGTCAAGTGTGGTCGTGCGCTATACGAACACCCCCGTAGCATCTACGTGGGGGCTGAAGCCGACGACTGGAAAACTCTCAGGAATAAAAACGGCCGCACAAGAGGAAAATAATTTTAGATAAAGGCATAAATATATTACAAAGCCTTGGTTCATAAAACAGCATCTGTACAGCTCGGATACATTCATACAAACATGATATCCTTCGAGCATTGGCCCTCTACAATCTGGGCACCTTCCAGGACGTCGTCAAAATACCGCACCGGCTTGCGGTGGTCCTTGCCTTTGGGTGGGCCCTCGGTTGCCATGACGGTGGCCTTCATCTTCGCCCATTGCATCTTGACGCGGGCGAAGGCCAACCGTGCACCCTCGATGCACGCCGAGCGCTTAATGGCTTCAATTCGGGGCAGCTCGTCGGCGAGTCGCTTCACCAGGCCGAAGTAACTGCCAGGAATGGGTTCGGTTGGCCAGAGCCGGACTATGACGTCCTTCATGGCCAAGACGGACATCCTATGCAGCTCCGCCAACTGCATCATCTGATTGTTCAACAACGCCGGACGCTCTGGCGCCAGGTACTGTGACCAAAAGAGCTTGTCCGTGGTGTTCCCCTCCTGGGCCCGAAAAAATTGTGCGGCATCGGCCGCACTCCTCGGAAGATCCGCAAAGGCGTCTGGAGAACTCCATAGTTGAGTGAGCAAGGCATATTTTTGACTGCCAAATTTACTCTGCAAAAGAAAGGGCTTACCAGCCGCTATCTGTTCGGCCTGCTTGATCTCCTCGTGAGCCACCCAGGACTCGGTCCGCACCTCCTTGGCCCCTGGAGAGCCTTGGCGAGATCGACCGCTTGGGCCTTATTCTTCTCCTCCAAGGCCTCGCACTTGCCGGCAGCGTCCTTGAGCTATTGCTCCACTTCGGTCACCCGGTCCTCATATCGACTGCGGGCGGCCTTCTCGGCATTTAAATCCACGGCCGCTTTGTCAGCAGCCGCTTTGCTCACCTGTGCCTACTCCTTGGCTTGGACGAGGGCGCTCTTCAGGGTCTCGACCTCGGCCGCATTACCTGCAATAATGATCAGGGCAACACACGAGCTTAGACTCTGCATTGGCATATTACTTCAGGTATGTAAATAATTTTTCAAAACATACCTTGCGCCTCGTCGAACCGCTTGTTAATGCAGATGATATCATCATCGGCCAGCTGCAGCTTCTGTTCGAGTTCGGAAACTTCAGCGGCCTGGGCGGTCGCCTCTAACAGGGAAGCCTGTTTACCAATAGACCAGTATGTTACATCCTGCGATTATTATTTGATCCTTTGTTCGGCCATTTTTTAAAATCAAACGGAGTCTCAGGGGCTACTATCTATACACAGGCATATTTTTATATGAAAAACGGCTAAGAAAATTACATCGTATACCTCAAAGCCTGTTAGTAGGCCGGTTAAGTCTTCGTTCATCCCGCTCTTGGTGGACTGAACCTTCTCAACCACCACATCGTAGTGCCTCCATCAAAGTGTTCGGCGCCTCCGGATTAGTGGAGGTCACCGCCGGAGTTGGCACTCCCCCCTCCTTTGAAGGGGGTTGCTCACTCGATTCCGGAGCCACAAGGGTCTCCGGAATTGTGTTCGGCTGGGGGCCGGACTGGTCAGGGCCCCCGTTGTCAGTCTCCATGGGGGTTGTGCCCCCCATGTTCTTGGCAGCCGAGGCATTACCCTCTAGCGCCGTCCTGGTGGCCTCCCGCACCTCTTCATGGCCCGGAGAGGTCCTTTGGGATAACAGCTTTGTGTCGTCCGCGGCGGGTGGCGGAGAGGCTCATGGAGGCGTCTCGCTCTCCACCATCTTCGGTGCCAGAGAGTTCCTCGAAGATGATGATAGTTGGGGGAGGTCACGGGCCAGACTGAAACGCATAATATAACATGTTAACCTACAATCATAAAAGACCGGATATATGTAAAGCATCTCGGATACTTACGATGCGGTTTGGGGCTTCACCCTGGGGCGCCGCTCAGGGATGACTTCGGCATCCGAATCTGAGCCATCCGAGAGAGATATTTTCCCTCTCTTGGACACCTCCGTCTCCGGGTCTACGGAGGCCACCCTCTTCTTATTCCTCCCCTCTAGGGGAGAATCGCTCCCTGCCTCCTCCTCTTCGTCTTCGTCTCCCTCGTGGGAGGAGGGAGCTTCGGTCTCTCCTGACATAGCGTCCAAAGTACCTTTACGGTGGAGGCCACCTTTGGCCTCCTTGCTCTTCTTCTTGGCCTTCTTCTCCGGCACCTGATACGACGCCGGGGCTAGCATTCACGTTAGCAGGGGAATGGCTGGGTCTTCAGGTAGCGGAGCCGGACACTTGATCCACTCCGCCGTCTTTGTCCAGTCCTGATTGAAGGATGGAAGGCTCAACATACCTTTTGATTTACGAACTGAAGTTATGTTCGGAAACTAAATGCTTACCAGGGTGGCCGAATGCGTGCTGTCGAGGCCGATGTCATCAGTCGTCTCCGGCCACGTCTTCTGGGCCTTGAAGAGCAGCTTCCAGATCTCTTCGTGCGTTGTGCCGAAGAATCGCTGCAGGGTTCGCGGCCCTTCCAGATTGAACTCCCACATGTGGAGAGGCCGGTGCTGGCAGGGGAGGATCTGGCGGAAAAGCATCACCTGAATCACATCGGTGAGACTGGTGTTCTTCTCTATCATATTTTTGATGAGCTTTTGCAGCACCATCACTTCATCGGACGACGCCTAGTCCAGACCCGTGTTGGTCCATGACGCGAGCCGCATTGGGGGTCCGGATCTAAACTCAGGAGTGGCTGCCCATGTGGCGCCACGGGGTTCGGTGATGTAGAACCACTCCTGCTGCCATATCTTGACAGTCTCCACGAAGGCCCCTTTGGGCCAGGTGACATTGGGGAGCTTGCTCACCATGGCGCCGCCGCAATCCGCGTGTTGCCTGTCAACCACCTCCGGCTTCACGTTGAAGCCTTGAGTAATAGGCCGAAGTGGGGGGGGACGCGGAGGAGTGCCGCGCACATGATGATAAACACCGAGATGTGGAGGAAGGAATTTGGAGCTAGATCATGGAAATCTAGCCCGTAATAGAACATGAGGCCGCGGACAAAAGGGTGGAGAGGAAACCCTAGTCCGCGGAGGAAGTGGGGGATACACACCACTCTCTCGCCGAGCTCCGGAGTAGGGATGATCTATTTTTTGGCAGGGAGCCTGTGCGTGACATTCGCAGCCAAGTACCCCGCTTCCCAAAGTTCCTTGATGTTCTTCTCCCTGACGGAGGAGGTCATCCACTTGCCCTGTGAAAGAACATGCGGTGCCCCCATGTTTGGTTTTGGTAATTGATGACAATCTCTATGGACTAATGGTTTCCTTGAGTTATATTTGAAGGTTTTGTCCATAGGCTTTTCTTGGAGTGCATGTGTTGATTTCAAGGAGAGTTTGTGTCGACCAAGGTGTTATTCAAGGAATTATCCAAAGATTGGTCATGTGGGAGTTGAGCTTATTGCAAGCATGTCTTGAAGAAGAAGATTGTGTGATCATTCATGTCTACCTTCAAGACATCATTCAAATGAAGAGAATTGGAAAGGTTCAAGGTTGATCAAGACTAAGTCAAGAGTGAGTTAAGTTGATCAACTCACAAAGCGCAGAAGATGTACCGAGAGGGATCAAGTGATCCCATGGTATGTTAAGAATTGTCAATTACGCTTTGTGTACTAACCCATGGTCTTCGTGAGAGTTCTTTGTGGGGTTAGGTTGCGGTGTGCAAGTTCAAGTGGAGCATCACGAAGAGATCAAATGCTTGAAGCTTGCCATCCTTTGTGGTGATAATGGACTTGTGAAGATGTGCGGAAGAGTGGCTCACCCATAGTGGAGTATGGGGGAGCAATCAACTAGTCTTCATCGAGTCAACACAATCAAGAAAGGTGGTCCAACTTGAGGGAGTCAAGATTGTCATCATCTAGCTCAAGTGGACCATGTGCAAGGCAAAGGTTTGCCCTTGATAGGTTTTCTATTTTACCGGTCTCATGATGGTAGTTGGGAGACCGGGTTATAGGATCGATTGCCGTACTATCAAGGGGGGCTCTCGATGAGTAGCTTGATCGTATCGTTCGTAGAGAGCTCAAACCATTGCATCCTTGCATCATCTTTCTTGGTTCTTGTTTGGTTCTCTTTGTGAGTCTTAGAGCTTATGGTCATCTTGATGACAAGCTTGAGTTCATCGAAAACGGAGTTCGCATGCATCTTCTATGATGTTTTCGATGTTGGACGTTTTGCCGATTCTTCTCGGTTGGAGGTTTCACTCCTATTTTTGTTAGGCATACCTCCCCTGCCTCTTCTTACTATTACCAGTCGCTGTTTTGATGCTACTCGTCGTCTTGTTTCCAACAAGCTTGAGTTTGCTCAATTCGGAGCTCATATGCAGAAGTTATGGCAGTTCTTGTTTTCTTGGAAGTGGTTTTTGTCTGGTCCCAGCGGTAGTACCAAGAGCCCCAGCGGTAGTACCGCTTGGAGCTCTCAGCCATTGTACCGCTGCTTCCGGGCGGTGGTACCGCCATCTTGCTGAGCAAAGACTTGGGCGGTTGTTCCGGCCAGGCACCGCCCAAGTACCGGTTAGGCCTCTGTTTTGATGCGGTACTCAGGCGGTGGTGGCCCGGTTGGTCCGGTCGTACCGGTACCACCGGTGTCCGGAGCGGTTCTACCGCTCAGGACTTAGCCGCCCGAGCACTCAAGGCCATGCGGTTGCACCGGCCCGGTACCGCTCGACTACCGCACTCAGGGGTGACTCCCTTCTGTTCCTATGCGGTGGTTGAGCGGTGGCTGGGCGGTTGCTCCGGTTGTTCTTCTCAACCGGTGCTACCGCCTGGTCGCCCGGTTGTACCGCCTGGTAGGGTTCTGCACGTATACTGTGAGTCCCGGTTGTACCGGGACCAGGAGCGGTAGTACCGCTCGTGTGCGGGCTGAGCACATAACGGTTGGATTTCCCCCCTCCTATAAAAGGGGTCTTCTTCCCCAATGAACCCTAACTCTTGAGCTCGTTTTTGCCCCCATTGTTGACCTTCTTTGAGCTTGCTAACTCTCAATCCCTCCATGGATTCTTGCTAGTTTTTGAGGGAAAAGAGAGAGGAGATCTAGATCTACATTTCCACCAATCACTTTCTCCTCTATGTGAGGTGAACCCCTTGGATCTAGATCTTGGAGTTCTTGGTGTTCTCCTTCTTGTTCTTCCTCTCATTTTCCTCCCTAGCATTAGTTGCTCCGGTGGGATTTGAGAGAGAAGGACTTGAGCACTCCGTGTGCCCTTGCCATTGCATTTGGTGCATCGGTTTGAGTTCTCCACGGTGATACGTGGAAGTGAAGTTTGAGAAGCTTATTACTCTTGGGTGTTTGGGCACCCTAGATCTTGTTCCTCTTGGGTGCCTTGGCGCCCTAGACGGTTGGTGTTGTTCGGAGCTCAATCATTGTGGTGTAAAGCTCCGGGCAAGCGTCGGGGTCTCCAATTAGGTTGTGGAGATCGCTGCGAGCAATTTGACGGGTACCGGTGACCGCCCCCAAGGGTTGCCAAAGTGTACGGGTTCGGTGACCGCCCCCAAGGGTTGCCATTTGTACGGGTTCGGTGACCGCCCTCAAGGGTCCCTTAGTGGAATCACGGCATCTTGCATTGTGTGAGGGCGTGAGGAGATTACGGTGGCCCTAGTGGCTTCTTGGGGAGCATTGTGCCTCCACACCGCTCCAAACGGAGATTAGCATCCACAAGGGTGTGAACTTCGGGATACATCATCGTCTTCGCGTGCCTCGGTTATCTCTTACCCGAGCTCTTTACTTATGCACTTTACTTTGTGATAGCCATATTGTTTCTTGTCATATATATCTTGCTATCACCTAGTAGTTTATCTTGCTTAGCATAAGTTGTTGGTGCACATAGGTGAGCCTAGTTGTTGTAGGTTTTGTGCTTGACAAATTAACCGCTAGGTTTATTCCACATTTGTTCAAGCCTAAACCATAATTATTTTAAAACGCCTATTCACCCCCCCTCTAGGTGACATCCACGATCTTTCACCCTGCGAGCCGGATCCGGCCATGGCTGGAGAGGTTGGGGGGAGGAAGCGGGAAAGATCGAAGCTTGGGCGCTGGAGCTCGAGGCTGGGGAGGCAGAGGGAGGAAGAAGGCGTGAGATCAAATGAAGGGGTCTTTATCCGCTTATATAGGCAGTGAATATCAAACGCCCCCCTCTCAAGCCTTAAAATTCGCCCGTTCCCAAGGGGTCGTGCGAATGGGACGGTTGGATTACCGAAAACCGTATTGATGAGACGATCTCTGCTTTGACAAGACGTGTCAATAGAGGTTGCACCTTCAAACGCGAAGCGGGAGGCTAAAAGCCGGTTCAAAATGATAAAGAGGCCAGGTGTAACGGTTCGCCGAAAAAGTTGTCAGTAGACAGACTATATTTTTATTAAGTAGTGTGCCTGTCGGTGTCAAAACCGGCGGATCTCGGGTAGGGGGTCCCGAACTGTGCGTCTAAGGCGGATGGTAACAGGAGGCAAGGGACATGAAGTTTTACCCAGGTTCAGGACCTCTTGATGGAGGTAAAACCCTACGTCCTGCTTGATTAATATTGATGATATGGGTAGTACAAGAGTAGATCTACCACAAGATCAGAGAGGCTAAACCCTAGAAGCTAGCCTATGGTATGATTGTATGTTGTCCTACGGACTAAAACCCTCCGGTTTATATAGACACTGGAAATGGCTAGGGTTACACAAGGTCGGTTACAAAGGAGGAGATATACATATCCGTATTGCCTAGCTTGCCTTCCACGCCAAGTAGAGTCCCATCCGGACACGAGACGAAATCTTCAATCTAGTATCTTCATAGTCTAACAGTCCGGCCGAAAGATATAGTCCGGCTGTCCGGAGACCCCTTAATCCAGGACTCCCTCAGTAGCCCCTAAACTAGGCTTTCAATGACGATGAGCCCGGCGCGCAGTATTGTTTTCGACATTGCAAGGCGGGTTCCTCCTCCGAATACACCACGGAAGAATTTGAATACAAGGGTACTGTCCGACCCTGCAAAATAAGTTTTGCATACCACCGTAGAGAGAATAATATTTTCGCAAATCTAATTTGCTGACTTGTTTTGGCAACACGACATTATGTCTTGGCCCGGCGATTATTCAAACCGTTTTCTTTAACTAGCCCCGCACATAACGCGAGGTAGTTTTCTGACACGTCTCGTCAAAGCAGAGATTGTGTCCCCTTATCACGGGATTCTCATCAATACGGGTGTGGGTAACCCAACCGCGCCATCGATTATGGCGCTCGGGGGATAAGCGAGTTTTACCAGGCTAGTGGGGACGCATAGTTTCGTCCGCCCATATAAAGGGATAAGGATTTACCTTTTCATCCACGCCTTCTTCCTCCTTTGCTCATTCATTTTTGCACACTCGAGCTCCAGCGCCCAAGTCCGCATTTCCAAGCTCAACCCTCTCCAACCATGTCTGGAGCGGGAGGCAGGTGGATGGTCTCCTCTGTCACGGAGGGACACATCAAGAAGCTGAGGAGAGCCAGATACCTGCCCGACGACATCGCACACCGGCTCCCAGAAGAGGGGCAGCTCATCCCCACCCCAGGCCCCATGAGAGGGTAGTGTTCCTTACCCATTTCCTCCACGGACTGGGATTCCTTCTCCACCCATTCGTCCGGGGGCTCATGTTCTACTACGGCCTGGATTTCCACGATTTGGCCCCGAACTTCATCCTCAACATCTCAGCATTTATCGTCGTGTGCGAGGCCTTCCTCTGCATCAAGCCCTACTTCAGCTTATGGCTGAAGACCTTCAATGTCAAGCCGAAGGTAGTGAGCGGCCGCCAGGCGGAGTGCGGAAGTGCCATGGTGGGCAAGATGCCCAACGTCACATGGCTCAAGGGCTCCTTCATGGAGACCATAAAGGGGTGGCAATCGGGGTGGTTCTACATCACCGAGCCGTGTGACCCTAAATGGGCAGCGGCCCCCGAGTTCCGATCTGGCATCCCCACACGGCTCACCTCCTGGCAAGAGAAGGGCCGGTCCTGGGGTAATTCGGGAGAGCTGACCGGACTCCAAACATGTAGTCAAAACATGGTGAACAAGAAGCTCAAACTTGTCAACATAGTCCAGGTCATGCTCATCCGCCGGATCCTCCCGTGCCAACAACGGGCTTTCAACTTGTGGGAGTTCGACCCGGCCCAGCACCGAACTCTGAACAGGCTCTTCGACACAACTCATGAAGATGCCTGGAAGGTGCTATTCAAGAGCGCCGAGGTTCCCCCTCCCACTACCGAGGACCGCGGATTCTGCGCGAAGCGCCAAGCCAGCGCGGTAAGCTATTTTACCTCTCACAGGATACTTGTTTTCCATAGTTTGATTCTATGCGGGATCTAAGCTCCCGTACATTTGATAGGACTGGCAGGAGATGGCCGGACAGATTGACTGTCCGGCTCCTTTTCCCGAAGGCCCAGCAGACGCTCTCCTGGCGAAGATGCTGACTCCGGCTCCTTATACGGTGCCGGAGAAGACCAAGAAGGCCAAGGGAACCCGAAAGAGTTCCCGACGCTAGGCGTCATTGGACTCACAGTCTGATGACTCTACGGCACACTCCTCCCCCGAAGACGAGGAGGCAGAAGAAGATGCTCCCCCTCCAGACGGGGGAGACAAGAAGAGGAAGGCCGCCCCAACTGGGGAGGCCGAAGGGTCCAAGAAGGGAAGGACTCTCCTTCCGGACAGTTCTACCACCGCCGCCGAGGGTGAAGACGAGTGGCTTCCCAGGGCCAAGCCCCTGGGGAAGTCGTAAGTATTCTGATACTAGAGTGACTCATAGCATTCCTCTGTTGCACTGCTTCCCCTAACGCCGAATATGATTATGCAGGCTGCCACAAGCCCGTATCGATGTATTGTCGGACGACTCCCTGGGCTCGTCGGATATGGATAGCGATCCACTTCCGACCACCACCTCCCCTTACCCTGCAGACGACGCTGAGGTATTGTCTCACGAGGCACCGGGTCGAGGGGAGACAGTTCTGGAGGCGCCTCAAGGCGACCTTCCGGACTCTGGGAGCAGAGGGGACAAGGCCCCTGAGGGCTCCGAGTTCGGCCCTCAGCCGAACACCGTGCCGGAACCTCCAGTGGTTCCGGACTCGGGCAGGTGGCCTTCTTCCAAGAGGGGCAAGACGCCTATACCGGTGACCTCTGCCCATCTAGAGGCGCCGGACAATTTGCTGGAAGCGCTTCGCAGCGCTTCCATCGACAAGGAGCACCGTACTATTATGAGTGCGGTGGTCCAGAATATTCAGTCCGCCAAGAGCGGACTGACTGAAGCCTGTGCCAGCCTTCTAACAGGCTTTGAGGTAAGTGTTTAAAATATAGGAGAAGTATTACCGCATAGACAGTAGCCCCTGATGCTCTGTTCGGTGTTCACAAAGAAAAGCCGAACAGAGGATCAAACAATATCGCAGGAGTCTAATATAAGTACGTCAATATGCATATGTAGGCTTCGCTGCTGGCATCTGCCGCACTGACTACGGAGTTCGCCGTACTGAAGCAGGACCTTAAAGGGTCCCAGGACGAGCTCGGCCTTGCCAAGAGGCAGCTTGAGGAGAACAAAGGTAAGTAATACCTAGTTTATGGATATGTATAAAAAGAGTGTGATTGCAAAATGACAGGATCATCATGAATTTGCCAGGGGCCACGACCAAAGTGGCAACCCTAAGGCAAGCGCTGTCCGAGGCTGAAGATAAAGCGGCCAAGGAGTGCACCGAGCGGGAAAGGCAAGAGGATCGGGTGGGCGAGGTGCAGCAAGAGCTCCAGGCTCTTGTGACAAAGCACGAGGGGTTGGAGCTTGACTCAAAGATGCGAGAGTCTGAGCTTGCCGCGGCCCTCGAGAGTGCGAAAAGTGCCAAGGCCGAAGCCCAAAAGGCCCTCCAGGAGTTTGATGCGATGAAGAAAATAGCGGCGGGTAAGGCATTCTATATGCAAAGCAAGCATGTGAAAGTAAATTACCTATTACTTACCCGAATCCGGAGCTCTCCAGGAGCATTCGCAGATTTGCCCCGCAGCGTGTCAGATGCCGCACAGTTTTACCAGGCCGAGGAGGGAAGCTCAACGGAGAAGCTGTTCTACTCTCATTATACTCGGACCGAGCACCCGGTGCCAATGAGCGACCAGCTGAAGCAGCTGGTCGAGCTACACAAAGCGGCCGAACAGGCCATGAAGGGCTTTATAGTCCGGCTGTGGCCTGGCGACGCCCTTCCGAATAGCTACTTCGGCCTGGTGAGGCGGCTTGTGGACGCCTGCCCACGGCTGGAGGTCGTCAAGCGGTCTGTCTGCATCGAAGGTGCACGCCGGGCTTTCGCCCGCGTGAAGGTGCAATGGGCCAAGCTAGACGCCGTGAAGCTGATCAAGGAGGGACCGCCGCAGGGCAAGGAGCATCGCACCCCCGGAATTTATTATGAGGGTGTCCTGAAGGGTGCCCGTCTTGTAGCGGACGAATGTTCAAAGGATGTAATATTTGAGTAAACTTGCTCGTGTGATCCTGTATGATGAAAACTTGTTTCATATGCGCTATGCAATGCTTGTTTGGATTTAAAATATTACCTTCTGTTTGGCTGTTTATCCAATCTGAGAGATGGCTAGTCGTCGGCTTCTGCCCCCATGCCGCGAGTGCTGGGGTGTTCGGGATAAACCTGAGCACTCTTGTTCCCATTTTTGGGTCCTTCGAGGGAGGTGCTCAGCACAGCAAACAAGGAAACCGGACTAATAATGCTTTATCACTCTCACTTAGCCATAGAATTCTATAATTTTAAATTTCGGTGAAGCCCCTGGTATTCGGAAGGCCGAATTCGGGGCGCGATACATGCCTTTAAGCCGGACAGGACTGGCTCCTCACTTTAAGCGGCATAAGTCTTTAGGGACTCAAAACCTCGCCGAACAGCGACCAGTCTCTCGCCTTATCATGACAGTTAGTTTGAGCTTTCTCTACTGAGGTGCTTAGCCCAGCAGAATAGGGGCACAATCGCAGTAGTTCTCCTAGCGCTACCTTAGCCAATAGAGCGGAACTTAAGGTACCAAAACATAGGAGCTGGGCAAACCCAACATTTGACCAAAGACATGATTCGGAGCTGATGCATATAATGCTATAAGTTCGGGGTGCCGCACTTGTGAAAGTGTTCGGACTTCTCACACCATATTGTGGGGTACTTAAGCCCCTGGTGTGTTGGCCGTACCAAAGTGTACGGTTGCAAGGTGTCATTGATGAACACATATATATAAAACAAGAATGCAATAATAGTCGTAATGTTATGCGTTGTTTATTCAAAGAGGTGCGTTAAAGCAGAATGATACAGATAGTGTGATAAGCAAAAAGTAGGACTATGTCCCTTCCAAGGGCAAGCTGAGGAATAGTATTAAAGCAAATATTTCACTCGTTATCGTAATCCACCTAGGAGTTCCATGGTGTGGTGTAGCTTTCTGCCTCTCTTGGTTGCTACATCATGTGTTCGGCAATCATGCTGCCGGACAGGGTGTCCAGAGATTAAAGTCCTGAAAGAGAAAAATAACGAAGCGGGAAGCCCCTAGTGCGGTTTAGGCCGCATCTTGGACCGTGTCGTAGTTGTGCCCCCCTCCCCACCTGTGCCCATGGTATTTTTAATGCGTAATTATGTACGCGTGGCACGGATTTTGCCATTTGGCTGGAACTGGGGTGGGGGCCGCATTGCTACGCGAGCTCAGATCGTGCCAGGCGGTCTAGTTGCCGATTACTCCAAGCACGCTTGAAGGTGTCCGGGTCATGAAACGCCGAACTGGTGGATTGCCTTGAGAGGCTGCTTTGCGCTTCTGCTGCGAGGGCCGCAGTGTGCTCCTCCGTTTGGAGAGAGCGCTCTGTGTTTCCATTAACTGTAATAACCCCACGAGGTCCTAGCATCTTGAGCTTGAGGTATGCATAATGCGGTACCGCATTGAATCTCGCAAATGCGGTTCGCCCGAGCAGTGCATGATAACCACTACGGAACGGGACTATATTGAAGATTAATTCTTCGCTTCGGAAGTTATCCGGGGATCCGAAGACCACTTCTAGTGTAATTGAGCCTGTGCAATGGGCCTCTACACCTGGAATGACGCCTTTAAAGGTCGTTTTTGTGGGTTTGATCCTTGAGGGGTCTATACCCATTTTGCGCACTGTGTCCTGATAAAGCAGGTTCAGGCTGCTGCCGCCATCCATAAGGACTCGAGTGAGGTGAAATCCGTCAATGATTGGGTCTAGGACCAGTGCGGCGAATCCTCCATGACAGATACTAGTGGGGTGGTCCCTGCGATCGAAGGTGATCGGACAGGAGGACCATGGGTTGAACTTTGGGGCGACTCGCTCCAACACATATACGTCCCTAAGCGCACGCTTCCGCTCCCTCTTGGGGATGTTGGTTGCGTATATCATGTTCACCGTCCGCACTTGTGGGGGGAACCTCTTCTGTCCTTCCGTGTTCGGCTGCCGGGGCTCTTCCTCATCATCGCTATGTGGCCCCTTATCTTTGTCTTCGGCAATTAACTTGTCGGCCTGCTTGAACACCCAACAATCCCTGTTGGTGTGGTTGGCTGGCTTGTCGGGGGTGTTGTGTATTTGACATGAGCGATCGAGTATACGGTCCAAACTGGACGGGCCCGGAGTGCTTCTTTTGAATGGCTTTTTCCGCTGACCGGGTTTAGAGCCTTTGAATCCGGCATTGACTGCCGTATCTTTAGTATTATCGCTGTTAATGCGGCGCTTATGTTTGTTGCGACGTGACCTGCTATTGCCGTCCTTGGTATCCGAAGTACCCTGGTTCTTTGACATATTGTTACTGCGACCCAGCCAACTGTCTTCTCCCGCACAGAAGAGGGTCATGAGTGTCGTGAGGGCTGCCATAGATTTCGGCTTTTCCTGACCAAGGTGCCAGGCTAGCCACTCGTCACGGATGTTGTGTTTGAAAGCTGCTAGGGCCTCTGCATCCGGACAGTCGACGATTTGATTTTTCTTTGTTAGGAACCGAGTCCAGAATTGCCTGGCCGATTCTTTTGGCTGCTGAATTATGTGGCTCAAGTCATGGGCATCTGGTGGTCGCACATAAGTGCCCTGAAAGTTGTCGAGGAATGCGGCTTCCAGATCTTCCCAACAGCTAATGGATTCTGCTGACAGGCTGTTAAGCCAATGCCGCGCTGGTCCTTTGAGCTTTAGTGGGAGGTATTTGATGGCGTGTAAGTCATCACCGCGGGCCATGTGGATGTGGAGGAGGTAATCCTCGATCCATACCGCAGGATCTGTTGTGCCGTCGTATGATTCAATATTTACAGGTTTGAAACCTTCTGGGATTTGATGATCCATTACTTCATCTGTGAAGCATAAGGGGTGTGTGGCGCCTCTGTATTGGGCTATATCACAACGCAGCTCGAATGGGTCTTGCCCGCTGTGTTCGGCCCGGCCGGATTTACTTTTACTGTATCCGGCGTGACGTTTATCGTCTCGCATAGTGGCGCGCCCTCGTGATCCGTAGATCGATCTTGCATGTTTTGCTTTGTCCTCCAATACGTCTCGCAGGTCTGGTGTGTTTCCCCATGCTTTTTTATTTGAATGGCGTCGGGGTGCCGGCTAAGCTTTTGGCTGGAATGCCTCTCTATCACGGCCACGGGGTGGCCGATCAGCCGCGTCATACGCTTCTTCCTCCAGTCGAGGTAGCAACCTGCATTTTGGGTAACTCTTGGAGGGGCGCTCGAGTTTATATTCCTCGGCCGTGAGGACTTCAGTCCATCGGTCAGCTAGCAGATCTTGATCAGCTTGAAGCTGATGCTGCTTTTTCTTAAGGCTATTTGCCGTGGCCATAAGCCGGCGCTTGAAGCGCTCTTGTTCGACGGGATCCTCTGGCACGGCGAATTTGTCATCGCCGAGGCTTGCCTCGTCTTCGGAGGGGGGCATGTAATTATCATCCTCCGCTTCTCCATCTGCCGCTCTCTCAGGAGGGCTGGCTCCTCCATCCTCATGCTCTAACTCTTGCTGGAGGGGGTTGTTGTTGTTTTCGGCACTATCCGGAGTGTTATTACCTCCTGTGCCAGTATCACCACTTTTGCTTTGGCGGGACTTAGAGCGGCGCCGCTGACGTTGACGCTTGGGTTGCTTCTTGGAGGGGTCATCCTCTGCTGTCTCGTCACCATTGCCTTCTTTGGGTGTATCCACCATGTATATATCATATGATGAGGTGGCTGTCCAGTGCCCTGTGGCAGTGGTTCCTCTTCGTCTCCCGCATCATCGTCCATACCGTCGATGTCTTCGGAGTCGAAGTCAAGCATGTCGGTTAAGTCATCGATAGTGGATACTAAGTGGGTGGTGGGTGGGCCGCGAATTTCTTCGTCGTCCGCCTCCCAGTCCTACCGGACATAGTTCGGCCAGGATCCTCCTGACAAGGAGAGAGACCTTAATGAGTTTAGTATACCGCCGAAGGGCAAGTGCTGAAAGATATCCGCGGAGGTAAACTCCATGATCGGCGCCCAATCGGATTCGATAGGAACGGGCGCAGGCGGTTTGGAGTCCGTGGCCGAAGAAAGATCCGACAGTTTAACTCTCATGCAAGGTAAGGTCGATGTTCGGCTCGATCGCCGCTGAGGGTAAGGCCTCCATGGCGGGGTCCATCCACCCGTCCATGGACGGCGCAACTGGCTCCGAATTGAAGGTCAGAGCGGCTGCCGATGCGATCTCCTGAACACTATCTCATGGTAGATCTAATTCGTACTCATTATGACTGCGTGACGCACAAGGCAGAGGCTCGAATCCGTCGAAGATCAAGTCTCCGCGGACATCGGCCGTGTAGTTTAAGCTTCCAAACCTGACCTGGTGGCCAGGGGCGTAGCTTTCAATCTGCTCCAGATGGCCAAGCGAATTGGCCCGCGGTGCAAAGCCGCTGAACACAAAGATCTGTTTGGGGAGGAAAGTCTCACCCTGGACTGCATCGCTATCGATGATAGTAGGAGCCATCGAGCCTAACGGCGGCGACACAGAGGAACTCTCAATGAAGGCACCAATGTCGGTGTCAAAACCGGCGGATCTCGGGTAGGGGGTCCCGAACTGTGCGTCTAAGGCGGATGGTAACAGGAGGCAGGGGACACGAAGTTTTACCCAGGTTCGGGCCCTCTTGATGGAGGTAAAACCCTACGTCCTGCTTGATTAATATTGATGATATGGGTAGTACAAGAGTAGATCTACCACAAGATCAGAGAGGCTAAACCCTAGAAGCTAGCCTATGGTATGATTGTATGTTGTCCTACGGACTAAAACCCTCCGGTTTATATAGACACCAGAAAGGGCTAGGGTTACACAAGGTCAGTTACAAAGGAGGAGATATACATATCCGTATTGCCTAGCTTGCCTTCCACGCCAAGTAGAGTCCCATCCGGACACGAGACGAAGTCTTCAATCTTGTATCTTCATAGTCTAACAGTCCGGCCGAAAGATATAGTCCGGCTGTCCGGAGACCCCCTAATCCAGGACTCCCTCAGTGCCCTTGTTGTTGAGGGTTGTGGCTGTTATACAGAGCCAAATACAGATCTCTTATTCAGAAGACTGCTTTGAAGTATTCGGAGGAGGAACCCGCCTTGCAATGTCGAAGACAATCTGCGTGCCGAACACATCGTCATTGAAAGACTGGTTCAGGGGCTACTAAGGGAGTCCTGGATTTTGGGGTCCTCGGGTGTCCGGGCTATATGACATGGGCCGGACTGATGGGCCGTGAAGGTACAAGGTAGAAGGCCTTCCCCTGTGTCCGGATGGGACTCTCTTTGCGTGGATGGCACGATTGGCGTCCGAATCTGTGCTTTCCTTTCTCTATAAACCGACCCTTTACAACCCTAGGCCCCTCCGTGTCTATATAAACCAGGGGGTTTAGTCCGTAGAGGCTATCCGAATGTACATAGGCTAGACATCTAGGGTTTAGCCATTACGATCTCGAGGTAGATCAACTCTTGTAAACCCTATACTCATCAAAGTCAATCAAGCAAGAAGTAGGGTATTACCTCCATTAATAGGGCCTGAACCTGGGTAAACATTGTGTCCCCTTTGTCTCCTGTTACCTTCGATCCTCAGACGCACAGTTCGGGACCCCCTACCCAAGATCAGCTAGCTTTGACACCGACAACCACCTGTTCTACGTCAGACCTTTTCACATTATTCTTGATGGGTGCCACAACGTGGCCCCTTGCACCGAGATAACAATTGTTCTATGTGCTATGCACGATACGTGTTGCGGCCAGGCAGGATGGCTCTTGCAAGTTGTTTATGCGGTGATGCTCCGGCTTGTAGTTAAGCCAGCAACCAAGCATTTTCACATATAATGCCTTGTTGGACTCTTTTTGTAAGGAGGGGAGGGTGGATCAGGTTCTCAGCCTTCTCAGGGATGGAGGTGTGTCCCAGTAGGTGCTTGTAGATTGATGTCAGGTATGATGTGGTGATTAGTGTGCTAGCCAGGATAGGCAGGATGGAGAAGGCAGTCCAACTTCATTGATTGAATTTGGTTGTCCAAATGAGCTTCAACTTTCATGTGTAGTCCACTTATTGCACGTTGTTTTCAAGAGGTTCTGTTGAGAAGACTGGAGCACTGCAAATTGGAGACGGGGAATGAAGGCATTTCCCATTTTCTCTAAGCAAATGGCATAGAATGCAATGATGGGCTATTTGAAAGCGGGGGACATGTGCAGGAGGCTTGTAATTAAAGTGTGGAAATGAGGGGAGTTGGATCGCTGCCAGATTTGGTTCCATACAATTCTATTATGAATGGGTGTTGTAAGGAAATGGAATACGTCTCCAACGTATCTATAATTTTTGCTTGTTCCATGCTATTATATTATCATTCTTGGATGTTTTACAATCATTTCATAGCAATTTTATATCATTTTTGGGACTAACCTATTGACATGGTGCCCAGTGCTAGTTGTTGTTTTTGCTAGTTTTTTTCTTCGCAAAATATCAGTACCAAACGGAGTCCAAACGCAGCGAGACTTTGGACTCCGTTTATTTTGCCGCGGTCCGTGGGGAGCAAAATTGGAGTCCAAAATGAATATTAGTACCAAACAGATAGCGGTCGATGTGTGGAGTAATAGTAGTAGATGCAGGAATGAGTCGGTCTACTAATCTTGCACACGATGCCTATATTCATGATCATTGCCTTGGATACTGTCATAATTATTTGTTCTTCTATCAATTGCCCAACAGTAATTTGTTTACCCACCGTGTGTTATTTTTTGAGAGAAGCCACTAGTGAAATCTACGTCCCCCGGGTCTATTCTTTATCATATTTGTTTTGAGATCTATTTTTATCTTTTATTTTTAGATCTATTATTCCAACACTGCGAAATACCTTGCTGCACTTTTTTAGTACTTATTTTATTTCGTGATTTATCGAGAGATATTTATCCAATCTACCACAATTATTCTCCCATCAACTTGACAATTTCTGGCGCCATTACCCAGTAGGGATTGACAACCCCTCATACGTGTCGGGTTGCAAGTATTTGTTCTTTGTGTGTAGATAATGTTTACAAAGTGTTGCTTGGTTTTCTTACTGGATTGATACCTTGGTTTCATAACTGAGGTAAATACCTAGCGTAGCTGTACTGTATCATCCCTTCCTCTTTGGGGAAATACCGACGCAGTCTCAAGCGACATCAAAAGGAATTTCTCGCACCGTTGCTGGGTAGACATCATCAGCATCTATCAAGTTCCTAATCACAAATCTCATCTCCTTGAAATTTACATTATTTGCCATTTGCCTCTCGTTTTCATCTCCCCCACTTCACAAAAATATGTGCCTTCTTTTTATTTTCCTTTTTCTCGTTAGATCTCTTATTTGCTATCTTTGCTTGTGTTACCATGTGTCTTCTATTTGTGTAGCGACCCGACCTCAAACGGTCAAGTCTCTGTGCTTCAGTGTCATCCCTGGATCGGTAATGCTGACACACACAGTACTCGAGGATTTATAACAGAGTAGCAATCACACACTTATTACATCGAATGTCTCCAAAGAGAACTTATTACAATAAATATGGCTTAAGGCCATCTAATACGATAACCGTGGAAGGCTTGGAAGATAAAGTGAGTCCATCAACTCCAACGGCATAGCTGAGCTGCACAGCAACGACCTAACGAACCTTACTCCTCGTATGAAAAGTCTGCAACATAATACGTTGCAGCCCGAAACGGGTCAGCACATGGAATATGCTGGCAAAATAACACATGAGAGCAAGAACAGAATAATGCTATCACTACATGCATATTTGGCTGGTGGAAAGCTCTAGGGTTATAGTTTTGCGAAAAGCCAATTTTTTCCTACAACAAAAGAATAGATTTTATTTTAACTATCATGGTAGTTGAAACATCATTGAGAAGGTTCCTCCAACTCAATCCCAATTAAAGTAATTATCAACCCAACAATATTAATTTAGAGTGATGAGACACATAAGATAATCCAAGTACTAGATACTCAAGATTAGTCCATAACCGGGGACACGACTAACCATGATTAGTTTATACACTCTGCAGAGGTTTGCACACTTTTCCCCACAAGACTCGATCGCCTCCGTTGAATTTCTCGCACTACCTGATGTTTTAGAAATGGATGACCGAGACACAGTCTTTCAGAAATATTAACTCTTTACTTCGGGCAGACCATACCAAACCTACAATCCCACAACTTGCTGATCCACCTCTTCAAGAGCTTCACGTAACTTACTCAACTATGCTAGAGCCCATAATAGCTTGTGGCTGCACATGGAAGTTTCTAGCATGAATAATCTCAGTTCCCTTTGAGCCTGGGTGGCGGTCCATAGGAAGATCACACGGGTACTCCAGGATTTCCAAAAATACAGGCAACACTGCGTACTCCATGTGCCTCAATCCACCCAGATGTGCATTTAAGTTGCCACCTTAAGTTGAACCATTAATTAACAATCTCACATCTGTCATGGATTTCACTCACCCAAACCACGTCTACGAGCATAGCATAGCAATATAAGCAACGCGTAGAAGTAACTCCCAAGGGTTTGAATGTAACAGGGTAATAGGTTCTACCTCATCAACTACTTCCCAACCCACATGTTAATGACATCCTAACCATGCAATGTTTGAGGATTGGAACTAATGCATAAAAACTGGGTGATAAAGGGTATGATCAAAGTGTTACTTGCCTTGCTGACGATCCGCGTAACCTAGAGACTCCAAATAACACGCTTCGCACTCCGGGAATTCTATCGCAAACAAACAAAAGCAATCAAGCTAAGAAAACATGGGTAAATCTCAAATAAGAGAATCTAACTAGAAAGTTCAACTTAAGAACTCCGGTTTGCAAAAAGAATCAAATCGAACGGAGCAACAAAACTCAAACGACGAAAGAAACAAGATCCGTTTACTAATCAGGACCTAGGTCAAATTTTACAGTAGCAAAAACTTGTTCAAGTTGGTTAAGCGGAAAGAGGGTCTCGAGACGAAGATCTAGGCATTTTAATCGCCTGATTCTGACTAACGAGCGAAAAGATAAACTAGAACGAAAATCAGATAAGAAATCGCGATAGAAGTAATCGCAGAATAATCCGATAAAAAGAAAACTGACGAACAGGCTAACGAATAGCGTTTGTTATCTGTAACTAACGGACGAAAACCGTTCATTAAAACGAACGTATGGACGAACGTCCGCTAAAAGAAAAACCGGCGAACCGAGAAAAAAAACTAGGGTTTCTTTAAAAAAAACCAGATTGGTTTTCTAAAAAACGGTGGCTACCTCGTCGGTCTGGCGAGGCGCGGCGGCGATGGCAGGGCGAGGCGCGGCAGCAGTGAGGCGGCGCGGCAGCGGCGGCAGGGTGGCGCGGCACGGGCGAGGCGGCACAGCAGGGCGGCGAGGCGGCGCGGCGCGGCACGGGCGGGGCTACGGGCGGCGGGTGGTGGTGGCGGTGGTGGCAGGGTGGGTATATAAGGAGGGGGTAGTGCCTTGGGGGAGGGGGCACGACGCGGCAACGGAGTCCGAGCCAGACTCCTGTTCGGCGGCGGCGGCGGCGGCGACGCGGTCTCCCACTAGGAGATGGTGGCGTGGGGAGGTGGGCCAGTGCTGGGCTTCGGCCCAGCTAGGCCTAGGCGCGTTTTTTTAATAATTCCGCCGAAACTCAGAAAAATCCTAGAAAATAAAATAAAATTCTAAAAAAATGCCAAAACATTTTTTCTTCGTCTAAATAAAATATTTAGAACGAGATGAACATTTTCTTGGCCCTAAAATGCAAGTTTGAAAATGTGCAATTTTTCTAATGCAAACAAAATTGCAATAAAATCCAAATAAAAGCAAAAAATTGATTTTAATATTTTTCCTCTAATATTTCATTTATTTTGGAGATGTCATATTATCTCCTCTCATATGTTTATATGAAATATTTTCGGAGAGAAAAATAATTAAAATCTAAAATCCTCGTTTCAATATTTGATAAAAATCAAATATGAAATCCGGGGAAATCCCCAACTCTCTCCGAGGGTCCTTGAGTTGCTTAGGATTTCGAGGATCGCGAGACGAAATGCAATAAAATATGATATGCAAGAATGATCTATGTATAACATTCCAAATTGAAAATTTGGGATGTTACAAACCTACCCCCCTTAAGATGAATCTCGCCCTCAAGATTCGAGTTGGCTAGAAAATAGGTGTGGCTGGTCCTTGCGAAGATCATCCTCTCGTTCCCATGTGGCTTCATCCTTGGTATGGTGGCTCCACTGAACTTTGCAAAACTTAATGACCTTGCTGTAGGTGACTCGACTAGCAAACTCCAAAATCTTGACTGGCTTCTCCTCATAAGTCAAGTCATTGTCCAACTGAATCGCCTCCAAGGGTACGATATCTCTTAGTGGTATGTCGGCCAACTCAGCATGGCACTTCTTCAACTGGGAAACGTGAAACACATCGTGAACTCTTGACAATCCTTCAGGTAACTCCAACTTGTAGGCAACTTCTCCCATCCGTTCCAAAACACGATACGGTCCTACAAATCTCGGGGCTAACTTTCCCTTAACTCCAAAACGTTTCAATCCTCGCAAAGGCGATACTCGCAGATATGCCCGGTCTCCAATTTCATGGGTTACCTCCTTGCATTTCGAATCAGCATAACTCTTCTGTCTGGACTGAGCTATCTTCAGTCTATCCCGGATCAGTTTAACCTTCTCCTCGGACTCTTTGATCAAGTCTGGTCCAAACAATTGTCGGTCTCCGACTTCATCCCACATCAATGGTGTTCTGCACCTTCGTCCATACAGGGCTTCGAATGGTGCCATCTTCAAACTGGCTTGGTAACTGTTGTTGTATGAGAACTCTGCGTAAGGCAGATTGTCATCCCAACTAAATCCATAATCGAGTGCGCAGGCTCTCAACATGTCCTCCAGAATCTGATTGACTCTCTCAGTCTGTCCATCCGTCTGCGAATGAAATGCTGTACTGAACTCCAATCTTACTCCCAAAGTCTGGTGCAGCTGATGCCAAAACTTTGAGGTAAACTGCGTTCCTCTATACGATACGATGGTCCTAGGAACTCCATGCAGACATACGATCCTGGTCATATATATCTTGGCCAACTTTGCACTAGTATAATTTGTTTTCACGGGGATAAAGTGTGCCACTTTGGTCAAACAGTCAACTACAACCCATATAGAATCATATCCTGATTTGGTCCTGGGTAATCCGGTGATAAAATCCATGCCAAGTTTATCCCACTTCCATTCGGGTATCAGCATAGGCTGTAACAGTCCTGCTAGCTTTTGATGCTCTGCCTTCACTCTCTGACATACATCACATATAGCCACATACTCAGTGATATCCTTCTTCATCCCTGTCCACCAGAAACATTCCTTCAAATCCAAATACATCTTGGTGTTTCCGGGGTGTATCGAGTATGGTGATTCATGAGCCTCCTGAAGTATTAACTTCCTGATTTCCGTGTTATTGGGCACATAAACACGGTCCTCAAACCATAAGGTGTTGTGTTCATCCTCACGAAAACCTTGGGCCTTTCCTTCGCTCATTTTCTCCTTTATCTTGGCAATCTCTTTGTCATCCTTCTGAGCTTCTCGAATCTTTCCTAACAATGTAGACTGCACCTCCATTGTTGCAACAAAACCTCTAGGAACAATCTCCAATCGAAGGTCCCAGAGATCCTCTGCTAACTCCTCCGGCAATCCCGTGCTTATAGGGTATTAGCATAACTCTTCCGGCTCAAGGCATCTGCTATGACATTGGCCTTTCCTGGATGATAATGAAGCTTCATGTCATAATCCTTTATGAGCTCCAACCATCTTCTCTGCCTAAGGTTCAGCTCCTTCTGGGTGAAAATGTACTTCAAACTCTTATGATCCGTGTACACATCACAATGGTTTCCAATAAGGTAATGTCTCCAAGTCTTCAACGCATGCACTACGGCTGCTAGCTCCAAATCATGCGTGGCATAATTTAACTCATGTGGTTTTAGTTGTCGTGAGGCATACGAAACAATTCTTCCATCTTGCATAAGCACACTTCCAAGTCCTAAGCGAGAGGCATCGCAATATACTTGAAAATCCTTACGTATATCTGGCAATATCAGCACTGGGGCTGTAGTCAAACGTTTCTTCAACTCCTGGAAACTTTCCTCACAATCTTCCGTCCATTTAAACTTGGTATCCTTCTTCAATAATTCTGTCATCGGCTTTGCAGTCTTTGAAAAATTCTCAATGAATCTAGGGTAGTATCCTACAAGTCCAAGAAAACTGTGGATCTCGCTAATTGAAGTGGGTGCCAACCATTCAGTGACGGACTGAACCTTGGTGGGGTCTACTGCTATACCTTCTCATGATATAACATGTCCAAGGAATCCGACTTCCTTCAACCAAAACTCGCATTTGCTGAACTTGGCATATAACTGATGTTCCCTGAGTTTCTCGAGAACTAATCACAAATGCTCCTTGTGTTCCTCTTCATTCTTCGAATATACCATTATATCATCAATGAACACCACAACAAACTTATCCAAATATTCCATGAACACCTTGTTCATCATGCTCATGAAATAGGCAGGGGCGTTAGTCAGTCCAAATGACATGACCGTATATTCGTATAGCCCGTACCGTGTGGTGAAGGCTGTCTTTGGTATATCCTTCTCTCGTATCTTCAACTGATGATATCCTGATCGTAGATCGATCTTCGAAAACACCTTAGCTCCTTGCATCTGGTCAAACAGATCACTGATCATCGGCAATGGGTACTTGTTCTTGATCGTCACTTCATTCAATGCCCGATAATCAACAACCATTCTTAGGGACTTATCCTTCTTCTCAACCAAAAGCACTGGGGCTCCCCATGGTGATGAACTCCGTCGAATGTAACCTTTCTCCAATAACTCCTTGATATGTTTCTTAATCTCCTCCAGATCATTCGCGGGCATCCTATAGGGTCTCTTGGATATTGGCCCTGTGCCTGGCAATAGCTCTATCAAAAACTCAATATCTCGATCTGGTGGCATGCCTGGTAATTCCTCTGGGAAAACATCCGGGTAATCCTTTACTACAGGCACTTTCTCCTGAACAACTCCCGTGAGGGTATTTACTTGGCTACTTCTTGGCGCATGCCTAGATATATATTTGATCC